>NC_064855.1:121859980-122159980 GCF_024139225.1 Suncus etruscus
CCCTACCACCTACTTTATGAATGATCAACATTAAAAATGAGCCCAATTATTTTTAAATTCATTAATAGCATCCTTGGAAATCATAAAATTTGGTGTCTTATTTTCACTGAAAATTTTTTTTCACTAAAAAATGGTTTCCCAAGTATTTTTTGGGAAAGAATAAGAAAAAGATTCCGCCCTCCCCACAAAAAAAGATAAGAAAAAGACTCATTAGAAACAAATAGTGGCCAGCTTTTACTCATTGACCTTTCTAGGCTGGGGGCTTGGACCTACCCATACATGACCTCCGTGAGCAGAAAGGTCCTACTTCCTGCTCCCACTTTCACATCTCTTCAACTTGAAATTCCCCTGCTTTTCTGTTCATCCAATTGTCAGGTGAATGGTGACTTCCTTCTAGTATGAGGCAGCAACCACAAACTTCAAGCTTTGCTTTGTGTTTTTCAACCTAGGAAAGCAATACTAGCTCTTGATGGCCCACTCTTATGATGGAACCTTCCCCTAATACACTGGAGATGTGACGTCAGTTGACTGGTTTGTCCTGTGCATCCTGCATGTTTTCTGGAGGAGCTTCTAGACCGGGCCCTATGTGATGAGGTAAGCTACTCTCCACCTTTGTTTGTCAACATATGTCTCCTGAGTACTTGAGAGCATAAAGAGGGAGCATTGTGGGATTTTTATCTGTCTTTGAATCATGTAGCTTTGATTCTCAGCGGTAAGAACAACCTTCTGAAATAGGAGGCAGAATACCATGAATGCATGTTCCAGCGCCATCAGTTCATTGACAAAGAGTAAAGCTGTGACTGAGGCAAAGTTTTGAAAACTTGAGAGAGGGTAAAGAGCGGAGTGCAATGCCTTTATACTAATGTAGATTAGTGTTCACCCAGCCATCCCACCCCAAGTTTATTTAACATGTTGGACTGTGAAGTAGTGGGTTGTGAGTTCCACAGTCTCCACAGAGGGAGAGAAATTTTTATGCCAGAAACTAACACCGCAACATTTTCATCCACAAGCCAGTTTCTCCACCAGGTGGGACCAGGAGCCAAGATGGCAGCCTCTCCTCCACGTCACCTCAGTAGCCTTTATTGGGAAAAACAAAGTCCATGCCCGAGGAGAGGGGGAAAAGCCAGGTGAAGAGTCAATGGCGAAACATCTTTTTAACAAGGAAACCAAAGGAACCAATTGAGAGACACCTAATTAGAAGGCAATATGAGGACCAATCCAAAGGCCTCTACCAACATCAACTTAGTTGCTTCCCCTGATTACAGTTTAGCCATTATTAAGCTATGTAATTGTAATCGTACATTTCAACAAGCATTAGGAGGCAGGCAATAGTTACTCAAGGAGGGTCCATTATTATTTCAATGGTGGTGGAGGTGTTGTGACTTGTACGTCAGTTCTATAAATAGGAACACTATTGGCATCAAGTTACATATATATTGGTTTTTTGGTCACACTCCTGGCAGGTTCAGAGATGTTGAGGATTAAACCAGGGTTGACCAAACACAAGGCAAATGTCCTACGCTCTGTGCCATCACTATGGTGGGAATGATAAATTATAGAGTGTAGCCCCAGAGTGGTCCATTTTATGACATCATGCTTTCAGGCTACAATTAATGACTTTTTCTCTCTTTTTTTTTTTGAAATGCAGTCTACTTTTGTTTACCAGTTGGAGGGAGCTCATGCAATCGATTTCTTTAAATACTCTTTAGTTGTTAGGTCATAACAGAGCCTTTTTCTCAATAGAAAGCACTTGGGTCTGTTAATCACAACATTTGTTCTATCCTCCACACCCCAAGGAGAAATAACCACCTTAGCAGCAGGGCTGCCCCTGCCCAGCAGGCGACGTAAGTGAAGTGAAGTGAAGGAGAAGACAGTTTAGGTTTCCCTTAATTAATTCCTAAATCTACTGCTGTTTGTGCTGAGAAAAATCAATCACAACCGCACTACAGAGAAGAAAAATAGTGCAGTGTGAAATTCCAGTGAATTGAGGAGGTGAATTAAGTACTTACTGCAAGGACTCCACATGGTCTTTCAAGAGTTGTAGGTTTCTTTCGTGTCCCAACTGTCACATGCCTAGCTCACCTACTCTGCTGTCTTGTGGAAGACTATGGAGGCCAATTATTTTGACTTCAGATTTATAAATAATTATTTGCATACACTCATACATGATGCAAAATTCCCAAATTACATTGCACATTCTATACAGGAAGGATTTGATCTGTATTTTTTATTTCTTTCCCCAATCATCTATATATCATTCTATTCTATAAAAGACACATATATTATCATATGTATATATAATACATAATATGCATGCAGATATTCAGACATACCTATAGTTTTTAGGATTTTCAGGTGTTGCATCAGATGGGAATCAATTTCTCATTCTGGGAGCTCTTTGTGGATTCACAAACAACCAATAAATAAGTAAACAGGACCCAACACCAGGAACATAGCAAAAATGTATTTTCAACTTCAGAACATATTTTCAACAAAAAATATTTAAAAAATTAATAAATGAGAAAATTCTGGTTCCTCCCTGTACAAAATGCAGCAGAGATCAGGAAAAGTAAGTGTATTGGTTCTTGAATAATGATGATGCTTTATAATACTTGAGGGAACAGAGAAGAACAGAACTGCTTCTATAAGTGGGAAATTTTCCAGAGTAGAATGAACCAGTGTCTCTCTAAGTTTTAGCATCAAGGACAGACATTTGACTAAAGCAAAGCATCGAGAATTTCTCTGGGGAGAAGAGTCACAAAGGTTAATCTTGGGGATAAAATAAATGGTGATATGGGTTGTTCTTAGAGGATCAGACAATTTTTGTTGACTGCAGAAGCAGAGGGAACCTTTTAAATTTCTTATTTATTCAATATATGCATATACATATTTGATAAAAGGTCCAAGATTTACAAAGTTGCTCATAATAAATTTGGTTCTTTTTATTTTTGCAATTTAAGTTAGAGGCAGGTGAGGGGCAATGGTTTACAATACTATTAATGCTAGAGTCCAGACCAACACATTCAAATGCCTGACCATTCGCCAGTGTGTTCATTTCCCTCCACCATTGTCCCATGCCTGACCCCTTCCTATTTCTTCCCTGTTCCTTTGCTCCCTTGAGGTCAGCTTCCTCCTGATGACCAGTACTGGGCTTCTGGTGCCTTTGGGCATTTGTCATATGGACTTTCAGGCAAACAGTACTCCATCACCAATGCCAACCAGTGTCAACCACCAGTGTCAACTTCTCTCTACCAATGTTCCCAGGTTCCCCCTCTTAAATGTTTAGCTATTAAAGTTTGTCTCCTGTTGGCTGTGTTGCTGTTTTTATGCTCTCTACATATGCATATTCTGCTATACCATGATGTGCTAAGGGTTCCTGAGCCAGGCACATTTGTCACACTGCCACCTCTTCTTACTGCCTCCCATTAATCTCTTTCATTCCCCATCATTCCTTTACATTTCAGTTGTGTAGGATTCAGGATGACTGAGGTATCACTCCTTTGATCTCTTGCATTCCTTTGTCTAATCATTCTACATACCATACATAGGGAAGTAATTGTATATTTATACTCTTGTTGTGGCTTACTTCTGATTCTTTCAGTTTCATCCAAGTCACAGGCAATTGCATGATTTCATTCTTTCTTTTAGCTGCATGATATTCTATTGTGTGTGTAAAATTTCATTCTCCACTCATCTGTATTAAGACACCAGATTCCAGATCCTGGATATTGTGCTGAGTGCTGCAATGAATACTGCTGGGCATATGATCAGGACATTTATAAATCCTTTGCAATGATGTGGTTCTGTGAGGCAGAGGTGCACAGAAAACATGGTGATGGGAGAGTAGCTTTTATTACTGCTATATCTGAGGCCTGGAGCCCAGAGACAACAAGCCCGCTAGCAACAAAGGAAAGAGATTTTTTTGTTTGTTTGTTTGTTTGTTTTTGGGCCACACCTGGTAATGCTCAGGGGTTACTCCTGGCTATGCGCTCACAAGTCACTCCTGGCTTGGGGGACCATATGGGACACCGGGGGATCGAACCGTGGTCCGTCCTAGGCTAGCACTGGCAAGGCAGACACCTTACCTCTAGCGCCACCACGCCGGCCCCAGGAAAGAGATTTAATAGAGACTGGTGGAGAAAAAGAAACAAGAAAATTTGAAAAGATTCAGCTTTAGGACCGGAGCAGTGGCGCCAATGGTAGGGCATCTGCCTTGCATGTACTAACCTAGGATAGACTGTGGTTTGATCCTCCGGCATTCTATATGGTTCTACAAGCCAGGAGCATTTTCTGAGGGCGTAGCCAGGAGTAACCCCCTGAACATCACTGGGTGTAGCTCAAACACACACACTCACACACACACACACACACACACACACACACAAATTCAGCTTGAAGAGAAAGAGGTTTTGTATATGTTTTTGGAGGGTTACACATATCCTGAATGTGAAAATAAGAACATGAGGAATGAAAGAATGTAAGAATGAAAGTGAAAATGATACTAGAACTTTGCCCCTAGGAAAAATTCTCCTGCAAAATAGAGTTCTGGAAGGAAAGTAGCCATGGGAGCATGAACTGATCTGGGAAAGAATAGAATATATTTAATGTGCTGAGTATGAAGTGAGGGTATATTAATCAAGAGTTTTCAGGAAGCTAACAATGCAGAGAAAAGGCCTGCTTATCTTTTGTACGAAGACAATAGGTAATGTCTTGGAACTGGGTGATATATTTAAGGCAGAGAGAATAGAAAGAAAAAAAATGCAAACTGTGTGGTGTGTGTGTGTGTGTGTGTGTGTGTGTGTGTGTGTAGTTTGTTTTTGGGTCACACATAGTGGTGCACAAGATTTATTCCTGACTGCACTCAGAGATCATTCTTGGTGGTGTTGTGGGGGACCTTATTTGGTGCAGAGAACCAAACCTGGGTTGGCTGTGTGCAGAACATGCACCCTATCTGCTGTATTATTTTTCCAGCTACCAGATTCAAATATATTGCAACTACCATTTAACTTCATGTGCACATAGAGACTTCGAGTCATTTCAGAATTGTCAGGACACCCTAGAAGACAACCACAGTCCTTATGCACAGTAGCAGTGGGATTTGAGGAGTGGGAGGAGGATGCGGTTCATTGAGAGGTTACAGAGTTGGTGAGCTGCACAAGACCAAGTAGGTAGAGGCAGACCCTGACCTCTAGTCACAACAGCCCTGGGTGGAGGCTCTGGGCACTGATTCAGTTGAGAACTCTCAAATGCCCCTTGGCTTGATTTGTTTAGATTTCAAAAACAAGTTCAAACCAGGCTGTATCTGATACCTCTTCTTACTTTGTTCTTTTCTCTGCCAAACTTCCGTTTCTTTAAAAGAAAAAAAAACTTTCTCTTTATTTTTAGTTCCTGGTTTAGATATCTGATATTTCAGTTCAGACATGAGCCATTAAAATGACTAATAAGGTAAAATGTAAATCTTTTCCCAGCAACAGACCTATTTATAAATTTTCTTCTTTAGAAAAATTAAGGGCTTATTCATGCTTTTAGATTTTTATTTTCTTCAGATTTATACTTTCCTATCACTTAGCAAATGGAGAGAGACATAATACTCTACACACACACACACTCACACACACACACACACACACACACACCTTATGGAGAAGTACAGACCAATGAACTATTCCCTGGACTCACACACCTTATGTCTCCTTAGCATGTTCTTACTCATAAACTTGACTGTGCCAGGAGTCAGTGAGACAAATTCTAGACCAGGGGTCTTCAAACTATGGCCTGCGGGCCACATGGGGCCCGCAGAGGAGTCTGATCTGGCCTGCCAGCAGTGAGCGCTGTTTGGTTGTCCAGATACCTGCCAGCATATACACTCAGTGTCACGGTTTCTCAGGGATGATGTCAACCGCCTCCGCCCACGGTATGTTGTGTGCTGGGAGGGTGGGCATGAGGGCGGTGTTGAGAGGGACACTGATGCGTTGCTGATGACATCACTGGAGGGTACTGGACACTGCGTGGTGAGGAGTACCACATGTGGGTGACTATATGATGTAAAATGGCGCCTGCTCCACCCCAGGCAACGTGGTGTCTGTGTGCTGTGCCTGCCTGTCAGTGAGGTTTTCCTCCACTCCCTCCACTGCCAAAGGTCAGTCAAAAGTGCCATAGAAAAAACTTTTTGCCAGATGGGGGGTTCTGCCCGATTGGGCTATGGGTGACTCGTATGAAAATTCCCCTTTGGGGTGGTGAGGCGTTCAGTGCTGAAATCAAAGTTAGGGAGCGGGTGGTGGTTGGGAGGTTAGGGGTTCGGTGCTGAATTGCCCATGTGGAAAATTAGGGGTTTGATGCTGAAGCATTTTAAAGGGGTTACATTAAAAATTTTATATGCATTTTGCAATTCCTTTTCAGTGTTCACATGCTGATTCTGAACATATCAATTTGGACATTATATAGGGAGATATAACTGAACTATCAGGGACTGAGCTGGTCTGCTTAGAAAAGCCTGCAAGTGGTAAGTGTTCACATCAGGGACTAATGGGGATTCATACACTGTGTGTATATATACACACATATTTGTATTTCACTAATATCAGTTTGGAATCCCTAGGAAACAATGATGTCAAGAAAAAAAAAATTGACGGCGAGTGTAGGATATTCAAAGAACAGTGGACTTACGATTACTTTTTTATGTGGTACAAAGAAAAAGCTGTGTGTCTGATATGTCAGAATATAGTTACTGTGTTCAAAGAATACAATTTGCGACACCACTATCAAACTCAACATAAAGATAAATATGATTGTTTGGTTGGAGAAGTGAGAAAAGATAAAATATTACAACTGAAACATACACTGACGACTCAGCAAAATACATTTGTGAAGCAGAAGCAGTTTAATACTTCCTCATTGCGGGCAAGTTTTCAAGTTGCCAAGCTAATAGCGCACAATGGCAAACCATTTGTGGAGGGAGAATTTGTTAAAGAATGCCTTATTTATGTTGCCAAAGAGATGTGTCCAGAGAAGGCCGATTTATTTAGTACAGTGAGCCTTTCAGGAGTTACAATGACACGAAGAATTGAAGAAATGGGAGAAAATTTGCTGCACCATTTGCAAAACTCTGCAAAGAAATTTTGCTATTTTTCCTTGGCACTCAAAGAAAGCAATGATGTTCGTGATTCTGCCCAACTTCTCATTTATATGCGTGGGACAAATGAGTATTTTGAAGTCACAGAAGAGCTTGCTGCACTGCAAAGGATCAAAGGTACAACCACAGGAGTGGATATATTTGAAAAGGTTTGCCAAACTGTGAATGGTTTGGAGCTGGACTGGGTTAAACTAGTCGGTGTAACAATTGATGGTGTTCCTAGTATGGTGGGTCTAAAAGAGGAGTAATTGCTCACATTACACAAGAGATGGACAAACATAACCATCCTCATCCAATTGCCATACACTGCCTCATCCACCAACAAGCACTGTGTTGTAAATCACTGAAGTGGGACTCTGTTATGAAAATTGTGGTATCTTGTGTTAATTACATTAGAACTCATGCACTAAACCACAGACAATTTCAGGAATTTCTATCTGAGGTAAATGTTGCCCATGAAGATGTTCTGTACCACCTAGAAGTCCGTTGGCTGAGTAGAGGGAGAGTTTTGAAATGTTTCTATGACTTACTTCCGCAGATTACAGCTTTTCTACTTTTAAAAAATTAAGAAGTACCAGAGCTCAATGATGCAGAATGGAAATGGCACCTTGCCTTTCTGACAGATATAACAGAGCTACTCAACAGTTTCAACCTGCAACTTCAAGGCAAGGGGAAGCTCATCTGTGATATGGCATCGCATGTGAAAAATTAGGCCTTCTCATCAAACAAATACAGGAGGAAAACTTCAGTCATCTCCCAACGATTCAAAACCTGTCAGTGGACAAACCAGTGGTTGCATTCCCAAAGGAAACATGTCTGGCTTCACTAGAATTGTTGCAAAAGTACTTTCAATTTAGATTCAAAGAGCTTCATCTCCATGAACAGGACATACAGCTTTTTCGTAACCCATTTTCTGTTGAGATTGAAAATGTCCTTACAATTTACCAAATGGAACTGGCTGAATTGCAGAATTGTGACTCTCTGAAAGACGCATTTAAATCAATTAACCTTTTGAATTTCTATGCATCTCTCCCTTCTGAGACATATCCAAATATCAGGAACCATGCACTCAAAATGGCAACCATCTTTGGTAGCACTTATGCCTGTGAACAGACTTTTTCAAGAATGAAACATCTGAAATCTCCAACCAGATCAAGATTAACTGATGCCTACTTGCATCACTTGTTATGGCTGGCAATGACAAATATGAAACTGGACATTGACCATCTCATTAGCAAAAAGCAGTCCCACAGTTCCCATTAAAATACTGGTGCGTGATCTGTTTATAAATAGTTTTCATTTTATTTATATAAGATACGTGCAGTGTGAGTAGGAATTAGTAGCTCATATAGTTCGGCCCTCCAGCTCTCTAAGGGACTGTAATCCGGCCCCCACTTTAAAAAGTTTGAAGACCCCTCTTCTAGACCCTAGAGTGTGGCTATGTGAGCTAAAGCTCTGCAGATTGGTTGTGTGAGTAAAAGGAGAGTCCTCCTGTCTCCCAGGCCAGAGTCACCAAGAACCATTCTCAGGGACCATCCAAGAGGGAAGGTCCCAAGCTCAGACAGAGAATGTGGTTTGGACAAGGACTCACTATCTCAGCATAGGATGGACTGAATCAGTTCTGTGACAATGACAGTACAGTGTCTTTTTCTCAGAAATAGCATTTAAATACCTCAATTCTTTTTTTAATAATAATTTTTATTGTGATCGAAGAGTGAATAACAAATCTTTCACAGTACTGTTTATAGTACATAGTGACAATGAATCAGGGCCATTCCCACCACCAGGGTTATCCTCCCTCCACTCCATTTCCCAGCATGTGTCCCATAGCTCCCCTTGGTCCCCCAGAATGCTAGTGAAAATGTCCCCCACTTCGTATAGCTTGTTGTAGATAGGGTATCTATTCTGTTGTTGACTCTAGATTTGATGTTTAAGCAGATCATTTTTTAATTCCACTCAATATTCATGTGACTGTTTTGTCTTGGTACTGTTTATCTTTATTTTCTCCTTCAATTGATAAGACAGAACAAGATGATTCAAGTTGTGTGGTTCTGATGGAAGAAGACAAAGAAAACAAAACAAAACAAAAACAAAAACAAAGATAGCAACTACCAAAAAAAAGAAAAAGAAAAAAATGCACACAGTAACAACAACAACAACAAAAAATTCACCAAATAATAACCACAAGAGTGAAAAAGAAAGAAAAAAGTGGAAGAAAAAAGAAGTAAAAGTAAATAAATTAAAAAACGAGTGCTTGTGTGCCCCCCTTTTTCATTTTTTTTTTTTGCATAGGCACATTAAGTATTGGGGAAGAAAGGAAATTCCTGTGGCTTAAGAGATTCAGGGTTTCTCTGCCCTTGAAGCATACTGTCATGGGAACAACTACTGACTCTCTACATGCTCGTTACCACATCCCAATGGCTTTTTGTGGTGCCAGAAAACTTTCCTCTCAGTTGTGGGTGATAAAACCAGGCCTTTGTAGTTAGAGATCTTAGTATTTGTGCAGGTCATAGGACAAAGTTTAGGATAGAGTCTTTACGGTTCTAGAAGTTCTGTTCCATCGTTGTTGTTGAAATCAAGTCTTCTGTAATGAGTGGTCTTTATTTTTGCTCAGATCCTAGGCCGAAGCCTAGGATAGAGTCTTCATTATGGTTCCAAAAGTTCTACTCAGTCTCTGTTGTCAAAGTCGAGCCTCTGTAATTAGACATCTTGACTTTTGCACAAGTCCTAGGCTACAGCCTAGGATAGGGTTTTTCTTACTGGTCCCAAGATAAGTTCTGCCCAGTCTTGATTGTCAAAGTTTTTCTGTTTTCTGTAGTTAAAGCTCTTGGTTTTTGCACAGATCAAAGGATAATACTTCTTCTGATTTCCTCTTACCGTTAAGTAATGTGATTGGACAACCTGGTCTTAGATCAAGTTGTCCTTTCCTCGTTGTCAGGAGGTCATATCAGAACTGGCACAAGTTGGGGCCAGAGTGTAAACACCTCAATTCTTACTATAGTTTGCTGAAGTCAAAAACCAGTTTAAGTGGTGCAGGCCATAGGCATCTGCCTGTGTGCACTAGCCTAAAATGGACAGTGGTTCGATCCTCCAGCATCCCAAATGGTCCCCCAAGCCAGGAGTGATTTTTAAGTGCCTAGCCAGGAGTAACCCCTGAGTGTCACCAGGTGTGGTGAAAAACAAAACAAAACAAAACATCCAGTTTAATTCAGGGAAACAGATCAAGAGGCCAGGTTGACTTCACAAACAATTCTTTAAAGTTATTTTGCACATCTCTCTCCTGCATTGATGATAAGCATATTTAAAACCAAAATCTGGTTTTATCATTGAATATTCAGTGTCCTAGCATAGAACTGGACAGATAACAAGTGATACAGAATCTCTGGGGCACAGACGAATGAGTCACCATCAGACCCAAGGATGTCAGGCAAGATGAGGCTAGTCTCTCACCTCAAACCCCGGGCTCTCACATAATCTTGAAAGACAACACTGAGCCTCATGGCTTCTGGGCTTCTTCAACTCATCTTTCCTCCCTCCCCTAATAAACAGAACTCCAGGAATTCAAAGATATAACTTATTAAATCAGACAGGAAACATCTGAAATGCAACAGGATTCATCCTCTGGGTTAAATTAATGAGACTGACCACACATTCTCTGTAGACAACATAAAAAAGAGAAATTTATTCTGTAGATGATTATTTACTGCTTACAGTAAATTTTACATGGTAGCAAAAGAGATTTGCCAAGGAGATGACTATTTAGACATCTATCAGGAATAGATAATTGTCAAGTGTATAATTATTCATGATAAAAGAAATTAATGTATAGGTGAAAGTGGACCATGAGACATCACTGGGAGAGAATGGCAGTACCATTAAGGAAGGAAGCAAAGACATTCATAGAATTTTGGGAGGCTTCTACACATCCACATGACAAGATCATGATTACACATATGTGAACAAGGCTCAGTGACAAGGGAGAACATTCCAATAAATGACACATTCAGAGTGAAGAGATCTGATTTTCCCCCCAGACTTAGATAAAAAAGGCACAAGAGTTTTCTACTTGATCATCCTTGGCAGACCATGTCATCATTCTGACAAGCTACTAGCAAAGCAATTGCAGAAAATAGAGAGTTGGTGGGACTGAATCTCACCATCTGAAAGGTGCCATCTTCCCACATCGTGATTTGCAAGCAAGGTCAGATGGAGTCAGTTCCCTAACAGGAAAACCTGTTTAAGAAGGCATTAAAAGAAAAGCACTTTCATTACTTTCTCTCTTTCTGGCTCTTTGCTGACAGGGAAAGGCTTCAAGCATCTGGTAAGTGCTTTGCAGACTCACTTGGAAGCAGTTGCAAGGAGCACATTTATGGTATGAATGCAATTGATGGCTGGGGTGGCAGAACAAGGATGGATTGGCCTTTCCAGAAAAAGAAGTTATTAATTACCCTTCCATTTCTTAGGAGGCTCATTTTCACATATTATTAAATATGCTATCCGTGATTCCTTTGTGATTTGTTGTTTATATTAATCATATCTGGTCAGTTCCTGTACACATGCATCAGTTCCTTCATTCACCTTTATTAGGTTCTGACTGTGTACCCAGTTAGGTATTAGATGCCAGAGGATAAGAAAAAGTAACTTCCCCTTCATAGGGCTCATAGTTGTATGGAGAACAAGGACAGAAGAGAACCCTTAATAGTGCATTTCTTAGATATACTGAAAAGGTGAATATCAAAGAATGAAAGGTTCTCTGGATACAAATACCAATAAAATGGAATTCATTCCCATTTTATTGTTATTTTTATTGAAGATCATTTCCCCCATTTATTTTTTTGCTTTATGACTTAATTTTTCAAATGCATTATCTTTTATTTCTATAGGTAATATAAATGTTTATTAAAAACAATGCTTAAAAATAGAAAATGAAATTCATTTTGTTTGTATGTAGTTGCAAAGTTGCTACATCTTGTATAGACTTTTAAAATAAATATATATTGCTATGGTTTTAAAAATG
The DNA here is from genome assembly GCF_024139225.1 of Suncus etruscus. Taxonomy (NCBI): domain Eukaryota; kingdom Metazoa; phylum Chordata; class Mammalia; order Eulipotyphla; family Soricidae; genus Suncus; species Suncus etruscus. The sequence goes on from NC_064855.1 coordinate 121,872,130, forward strand.
TGAGTTTTTCATATTTTATGTAAAGAAGATATAAGTTGCAAGGTTTAAGGTGGTAGTGTAGCAGGTGAAGAGATTATTTCAAATATATTATTTCCTGCAAGTCTTCTTTTACTGGTCACATAATGTTTTTTTCTTTTGTTTTCTAGACTCCAGTTCTTTTAGTCAATTTTGCATTCTACATACAATATTTGATGCAAAGACCTTTTGAAAGTCATTGTAATGGCTAAGGTATTTATTAGGGAGTCCCATATCTCTTTCTTAACCTTGCTTTCTGTGTTTGCCTGTGGATGATATTCATCACTGCACATATTTAGTAGCTCTACTTTCATTATTCCTCAATTTCCAGTTAATTGTCCTAGAGCTAGCATTACAGAAAACAACTCAATTCTCCACCATCCTCATAACTAAAATTCAGACCCTATCTATACCCAATCCTTTGTTCCATTCCTTTAGTTTCTGAGGTACATATGCCCTTTGCCATTCCCCATGATACCAATGGGGAAGTTCCCACCTTTCCTTCCAAATTCGTCTGGATATATGTATACATGTTACATGGTGACTCTACCCCTCAGTAGGCTTACAACCACTGTTCATTGCCTGATGATGCTGGGAGTATAGACAACCCAATACTCACCACTAAGAATCTCAATCTGAATTCACAGCTATCATGACACATTTGTTATTTTTTGTTTTAAGGAGCTTAACTGTGACTGAAATCAGTTTTGTTTTTCAGCATCAACGAAACATCTAGAGAATTAGAAAAAATGCAATCATCTGCTCTTATTTCTGCCATGGTAAACGACCATCGATATCAATTGAGTCTTGAGATTCAGGGTCTGAATAACATAACCTCTGCTATCTCATATATACCCCATGACAACTCCCCGTGACAGGTCTGTTTCTCACCCTAGCTTTCTTCTGGAGATACCCAATTATCTTTAGAAAGACTTAGTAAATTCCTCCTGTCCAATCCCTCAGATCCAATAGATATCCTTTACAGCCATGGGCCCAATGATACTTTAAAATATTATTCTTATACACTCCCTTTATTTTTCTCAAATGACTTTGGTTTTTTTTAAGCTTTGGCATTGAGCTCCTCATCTCATCAAAACTCCTATGAGAGATGTGTTGATTATTCTCTTGGTTTGCCAACTATAAATCAGAACACAAAAATCATGGGGTTGGGTCTTAGAGTAAGTGACTCCCACAATGAAAAGCAACTCGGGGAATCAGGCACACAACGAGCCATGCACACTTAGAACATTATGAACCAACAGGGGGCCATAAATACAAATGTAAAAACTCATCAACTCATGTGTTTTGAATTTGACTAAACTTTGAAGAATGTCTACAATAGAGAAATAATTTATTTGATTTAGCTTTCTGGATGCATTGAGGCAAGAAAGAATCATTTTCATTAGCACTAATTATGAGAGCACCTCATTATCTAACTCATGTTATTTTTAATTGTGCCTCTGTAGGAATTAGCTCTTTTAGTACATTAGAAAGACACATCTTTTGCATGATCTGCGGTCGCTGATAAAATGATATATAACAGGCAACCATTTTATTGTGTGCCTAAAATGAGAGCTGACTGTTCAGACAGCTCCCACAACAGTCAGATAACATAGGCTTCAGATGACAGCATGAGCAACGCCAACAAGAAAAGGCTTTAGACAAAGTTGAGCAAAGAAAGATAATTTTGTTCCTGAATAATCACATGTCATGCAAAGAAACACAATGAAATTTATTGCTTAGGGACAATCCAGGGAACTTCGATTTTTATTCTTGTGGATATGCATCTATATCCTGATCCATGAACTCTCTCACGGGGTTCATGGAGAAAAGAATCATAGGCCATGTTGTTGACCAAAATAGAATTTCCCCTAAAAGAAGTCATATTAAATTAAAAAAATAAATAGGAAGAAAGATATAATGATAAATGCTAAAGTTAAATTAAACTTTTACCGTGATGAATTTAAGAATCATTTTTATGGAATAGCTTCCTGTTATTGTCAAAGACTCATACTAATTAGGTTCTTCACTACTTATTTCTTCCAAAAATTTCCCAGGAGTGTGGGCATTTGCCTTATGTGCTGCAGACCCAAGATTGATCCAGGCTCAATTCCCAGCATCCTATATGATCCCCTGAGCCTGCCAGGAGAGATTTCTGAGCACAGATCCAGAAGTAATCCCTGAGTGTTGCTTTGTATGCACCTCTTCAAAAAATTTTTCAGGAGTGGTAGACTTAGGGAATATACATTACTGCTAAATCTAATGATGAGTACTTATATTATTTTCTTCCTAAAGTAAAGAGCATGAGAATTGACTCTTCTGTACCCTTTTCTTATTCCTTGTTTATAAGCACTTCCACATTCTTGTGGATTCTTTCTGGCTTGTTTCTTGGATTTTGAGGTTTATGATCAGCTCTCCTTGCAAGTTTGAACTGAAAGTTTCTGGTTGACATCTATTGGCCTGGTCTGACCACCAGCTTCTGATGCTTCACAAAAGAGACTTGACACAGAACTGTCATTGACTGGTTCTCACAGCTCTCCATACAACCAGGGAGCTGACTATCCAGACATATCTATATTGTGTAACCAAATGATCTTTAGCCAAGGGGCTTTAATGTTTCCAATCTCTTACATTTGGAAGTTGTGTCTGCAGAGCTTGATTGTTACACATATGTCGTCATGTGTGTCATACTCAAAGCCATATAACCCTTCTAAAATATGTTTTAAGAGGAGGTGACAAAATTTCTCCTCCAAAGTCATTTGTTCTGAGTCTTTTCTGGGAACGAGAAAAATTTAGATTACTGACTAATACTCAGAGAGTCCCAACATCCTGTCTGACGTAGCTTGGGACCTAGAAGTGAAAGAAAACTTGTCAAAATTGTTATAGCTTGAACTTACTAATGTAAAAGCTGGTTGAAATACTTTTTAAAAACCATCATAGCATTGCATTAATTTGGAAACATAAACATTCAATTGCCAAATGTTTCAGGTTTTCTCTTAAATATGTTTTTTAGATCTTCACATCCAAGTTGTGAGTCATGAGGTTGATATGTCCCTAACCTTTCTATTTAGAAAAAAAAGCACATCTTCATGAATGAGGTTTTTTAATAATTGTAGGCCTTGTCTCAGACAACTATTTCTCTATATAAGTTGTATATATTCTTATATATCTTATATTCTTATATATAAGGTGTAATAGTACTGATTTGCTTTTATGTTATTTGGGAATTAATTCATGGTTATTAAATAGGCCTTGAAAGATTCTTCTTGAACCCAATACTATCTAATTTTAAGTCAAGTCCCATAGTCAAATAAGCAGTTCAAATCCTCCTTCCCCATTGCCACACCAATCTATTGCTCACCCATTTTTGCTGTTGATAATCTATGGAAACTGTTCCCAGTTTCCCACAACCTCACAGAAAACAATAAGAAATCATCAATAGCAATCTCTTTCTGTAACCCACACAGTAATATCCAATAAACAAAAGCAATCCAAGAATGGAGTATACAGAAAATTTCTACCCAAGACAGGTGAATCCATTTGAAATATAGACTAGCCACACCATTAGGCAACCAGTAGTATTAAAGCAGACTTTACTAAATTGTTGGTCATGAAAGATGCATAATTATAAAATGACACCCAAGATTAACCCAAAACAATTTACCCAATTTTCTCTTTGCTTTTCACGTAGCCCTTTGATATATATAAAAGACCACCCGGATCATTTGACCTTTCCCCTCTTATGAATGAGTATTGGTTTAATAAAGGATTCAGTTTTGTTCTCGACACTCTTGAAGACACGATGAGGGACAAACCACTGACTTCGTGACTCTCCTTGGCATTTTAATTCTTTGAGGTTACCCTAACTGCAACATACCCCATCTGCCTGGAGGATAGAGATATGGTGTTTGGAGAGATTTCACAACTAGTGATTTCACAACTTATTTTACACATAGTGATGACATTTATCAAGAACCATCTAGGTTGTATGCTTTCAATAGTATCTAGAAGGAGAAGTTTCTATTAAGGCAGTTGATGCCATAGCTGTTCATAGCTGAAAAGAAAAGCTTAGAAAGATTTTGAGGATCACACTAAAAATTACAGGAGTTTGTTGAGGTAGAATTTAACACCAGGACTATACAGTAATAGAAGTCAGTATTAAAAGTTCTTCTGATTACATGACAATATTTGAGAAGTGGTTCAATAGCTTTATCAGGCAGATTTTTTCCCATGCCACAGCAAAGAATCAATAGCAAAATTATTTCTTTATATAAATGCAAGTAATGTCAGTGGGTTTATATACAGGTTACTACTCTATATATAATACTATAATATAGTAAAGTGCTATATACATATAACTCCTAAGATAGCATACTATATATTAAGTACATATATAAATACATAGGAATATATTTAAATATTTTAATTTTTTTCTCTCATTATTGGTGCTGGCAAGTAAAAACTTACAGAGGCAAAGAGAAGACAGACCAATTGGAAACCCAAAGAATATTTTATGTTTCTTGTCTTTAATACAAAGACAAAATTCCTTTTCCCTGGAAAATAAAGACAGATTTCCAGTGAATCTTTACTTTTAAAAATTTCAACTTATGGACTGCAATCTACCTCCATTGTGGAGAGTAATTCACTTCACTCAAAATTGACTGATGTCAACATTAATATCTTTCAGGAACATAGAACTTGTGTTTGACCCAGAACTGAGTACCAAAGCCTGAGTAGTTGACAGTGAAATTAGCCACTGCAATAACCATTAGACAAAAATTTACTGAAATGTCAAGTCTGATTTGTGATTGTCAGCTGAAAGATTTTTCTGAGTATCTACAAGTTTGCTTTTTCTACACTTGAGGCCAGTACAGGTCATCAAGATGATTACAATAGATGCAAGACCCAGGTCTTCAATGAGTCCACCATCAAGTAAGAGAATCATCATGGGCACAGAGAAGTTAGCTAAAGCAAAACAAAACAAAAACACACACACACAAGTGGCTTTCTTGCCTTCATAGAAATAGATTTTGATAACTTGCCAAATCCTTTTGATCTTGACCTCTTTCCTGAGCTGTCATGACTGGTCAGTTCTCAGGATAAGGAAGCAAGGGTCAGAGAGGCCAATACCATAAGTCAACATGACCAAGGCTGAGCCGAGATGTGTTATCTCACTCACCGTCCTTTTCCTGCTTTCTTGGACTCTGTCACTGCTATATCAGTCTACTGCAACTGGGTTAGCTGAAGGATTCTGGGCAGAAAAGCAAAATGTGTGTAAAACTTGGACTTCTGGTGGGGTATCAGGGATAATTCAATACAGTTCTTGTTTTAAGCTATGAGCTGTTCCTGTACATTCAGTTTTGAAGAATTGTATAGGGTCCTAGAAAGGAAGGAAGGGAGACATTGCTAGGAAGTCAGTGGTAGGCACTATGAGGCATCGGAAGTTTCTGGGAAGCCATTCAATCTGTGAGCTAACCTTGAACTGCTATCTGGGGCTCAGATTTTGGTCAGATTTTGGTTGCTTTCTGGGACTTCCGTTTTTGGTCACACCTGGAGATACTTAGGGTTTTTATTCACTTCACACTCGGAATTTATTCCTGGTGGTGCTTGATAGACATATGAGATGCAGGATCCCACTTGGGTCAGCCATGTGCAACGCAAGCACTGTATAGCTGTACAATTGTTCCAGACTCTCCTGGAACCCTTTGAAAAAATTTAAACCTGAGAGTGAGACAGTAAAAATTTTGAGTGTAAATTCAATCTATAGCAAAAGTCAGTTATGATGCTCTCTCATCTTTACCCCAGATTGTTCCATAATTAGTCTTCCAAGAATTCTTAGTAATGGCTGAAAATAAATGATCCTCTATTATTTCCTCCACCAAATTTATATTTCAACCTGTTGCATAGTCCTTTCATCTTGCTAAAGCTCCCAAATTAAGACTGAAAGCAACACAATTTTATTAGTGAAGTTTCTCATAAATATTCTTAATTTACTAATAAGATTAAAAAGCATGCTAACCTTCTGAAAAATAAATCTGGCCCCAGCACCTCAGATATCCTCCTATAAAGACAAGAATTTAAAAGCCAAGTTACTTAAAAATCTGAACAGAAAATTCACACCTGCAGATCATCCTAGAAATGTGTAAAATGCAGACATATTTTTAACAAATATAGAAATAACATCCACACATTGGAAATAGATGCGAAGAAACATGAAAATCTCATAAACTTGCAGTAAACTTTTGAGATGGAAAAATTAAATGGCCCCCCAAAAATCTATCAGCAACTTTTACTTACTGATGCTAAGATGGAAACACACGTGCTACCTTTGCTAACACATTGATTTTTACATGGAGTCTAAAATAAGTATAAATAGAAATTTAAAATACAGACAATCTTGCTTAGAAAGAAGACTTGGTTGTAAGAAACATGAATGATAGGATAAATTATTTGCTTGCACTGCAGTTATTAGAAAGCCCAAAGCGCTGATTATCTATTAGAATTTGAGAAGTAGTTTGAATATATGCCAAATGTTGGGTGGTATTTTCACCTCTAAATGCAGCAGAAAGCTTTTGAAGAGTGGACAAAGGATTGGTCAGGGAAAATATCAAATATCTTATTGATACACAGACACCGATAGATAAAACAGCAATGTTTATGGTTTTATTGCAACTCCAAGAACATGGAGGTCCCATATCTGAAGTCCCATACATCTTCCTCTACTTGTACTATTTGTACAGAAAGTTGTATCTCTTTAATGATCCTATGACTTTTTCCTGTAGCTTGCCAATCAGACTTTTGACTGGATTTTTATGTGCCAATATTTTTGCCTAAAGTTTCTTTTCTGTGTCTTGTGCCCTTTAAGATATCCCAGAAAGCCTCATTTTTCCAATAATACAGGTGGCAGAATTCATAACCATTTGTTCCCCGAGAAGTCCCAAGTACCTCCAACCATGTTTAGAACAGTGTGAACTCAGTAAGTACTTATGGAAGGACAAAGTATAGGAGGGAGAAAAAAAAAGAAAGAATAAAAATGTGAAGAAAGGAAGGAGAGAAGGAAGTAAGGAAATAGGAATGAAAGGAGGGAAGGAAGAAAGAAAGGGAAGAAAGGTTGACAACAGGCAAAAAGGGCTACCTAGGTCTTATTGATTTTTTTCTGTAAGCACTGAAAATTTTTTCAACAGTTCAACACTGAAAAAGTACTGTTGGGGAGATTTTCTTGCTGCTCACGTGGCTTGACACTCAAAAATGAAGAAACTGGTGCCAGGAATTGGCCCAGGAAGATTTTCTTGAAGAATGACTCCTAAAATAAGAAGAAATAGGGCAGCTAGAGAGATGAAACAGTGGGTAGGGCTAAATACAGCTTGCCCAACTTTAATCTTTAGCATCATATATGGTCCCCTAACACCTGTCAGGAAACAACATGTGTGCAGAGCTAGGAATAAGTCCTGAGTACTACTGGGTGTGGCCTCAACATGAAAACCCAATAGAGGAAAATAAATGAAAAGAAAAGGCAGTAGAGGGACATTGAGTCACAGAGGACATTTTATATGGAAGAAGCTGATGCTCTTCACTGTGCAACTGCCTAGGAACTTTCTGGTGTTGACTTTTCTTCTCTGTCACAAAATTTTTGAAAAAGCACACAGCACATGGGTCTCCTTCATTAAAGGAGTACACAGTCAAACTTGAACAGAAAAATGAAAAAAGTATAAAAATATACATAGAATACCATTGGTACAGTGGATAAAAAGAGTGAGTACCTGGGAGAAAAAATGAGGACATTGGTGGTGGGAAATGTGCACTGGAGCACAGGCATTGGAATATTGTGTGACTTAAAGTCGAAATTTAACAACTTTCTGACTATATCTCACTATATGATTATATATGACTATATCTCACTTTAATTCAACAAAAACAAAAAGAAAGATATTCCCAAAGAATGCAAAGAAAAGTCCAAGACCAAAATAATTTCAGATTCAGAATCTATACATGAAAAGACAACCTTGCCACTCGAATTGTTGGTATGATTGTTCGGATCTTAACTCCAGCTTTTCCCTTTTCCCTAATCTTGGAATTCCAAGCTCACTAATCCCAGTGGGGAAAGATCAAGCAAGGGACATAAAACATTTCTACCATTTGCTGCTCCTGCGCCGATTTTGTCCCAAATTAGAAATTCTAGAACAGGAGGATCAGTGTTAGAAGAGAGACTATCTAAATGTAAAAAAAAATATTACAAGTTGAAGAAGAGTTTGGAATATACTCATTGGGTCTTCTAATACTCAGGAACAAATGAGATTAATAAATAAACAAAAACATAAAACTGGATCCTAGATATTCACACAGTTTACCTTAAAGCAGGCAAGGAGCCACAGAACACTGGCAGAAAGCATGAGGAGAGCTGAGTCCTACATATTGAATTAGAAGGCTGCATTGATACTTTAAAAAAAATCCAGAGAAATGATATAGATATAAATATGTAAAAGAGAGCAGCATAAATATGTAAAAAAATTTGGCAGAATTTTCTGTGGAGTCTTGGGGATCATTATCTAATTACCTAATTAATGTATGATGAAAATATACAAAAGTTTCTGCCAAGGGACATATCAATAAAGAAAACCAGATGATTTATTTTATGAAAGTCAATTACCTTTGGCAATTGAACTTGATGAAAAACTCAGAGAAAGAAATGAAGCCTTTCAGTGGAGGCCCTAAGACCCCAGTTAGGCAGGGGCCTTTGGAAGGAAAATGAGATGTGAATTTGTCCAAAGGCACCAAAGTGCACCTCATATCAAAAATGACCCTACCATAGTGCTGTGATCCTATAGATGATTTCCAGATCTTGCATTTTGTTATCTTATTCTCAGAGATGCTTTGTCTGTAATGCCTCAACCTGGTGGCATATGATTCAGACATTTAATGAAAAGTAAATGGAGCAGTCAAAGGCTCTAATACAGACTAATATAAAAAAAGAAATTATTTGAGGGACATCCAGGCTGTGTAAAAGATAAGGAAAGAGCCTGAGGCTTTCTCCAGAAGCTGTATTGCCCCTGCCCATTTCCAACCAGAAGAGGCAACAGCCCAAAGAAAGAGTCTTCCAATAAAATCACTCACAAATAATTCAGCTATGTGAGATCTAAATCCAGATGCCTTGGAACTAAATCTAAGTCAGTAAAAAGCCCTGAGGACAAGGTGTCCTTATGACAGAGAGATGAAGAATGATTTTTGTTTGTAACAAAGAAGAGTCATTAGCACAGACTCAAGGAAAAGATGATGGAACTTGATGGAACTTTTGAACTGAGTGCTACTGTCCATAGGATTTTTCTCCTCAGAATGCATTAGGCACAAATGAGCCTGATTGCTTGGAGTCTGACTTTAAGACAACATCAGCCCACACTGATTGAATGAGTCCCCTGTCACACATGATGCATTCTAGGGTCTTTACAAATCTACATGCAGTAGGATAAATCTAGAACTGTCCATTTTATGAGTAATCATCACTAAAACAAAATATTCCAGAGAAAGAAAGCAGATTCTGATATTGGATCACCAGGAATCTGCAGCAGCAAAATCAATGCCTGACATGGCCAAGGGAAATTATAGTGCATTTGAAGGGCGATAAGATTTTTCCTCAGGAGCTGTAAGAAGCTCGAAGTCTCTGGGTCTCTTCTCCCTCATATTCCATTGTCATGAGCTGGCTTCCATCTAGGCTGGAAGAGACAACAGGCAATCGTTTTTTCCCTCTAAATTGAATTCCTCTTTTTAAATTTAAAAAATATTGTAAAATAAGTTCATGCTGGGCCGGGCGGTGGCGCTGGAGGTAAGGTGCCTGCCTTACCTGCGCTAGCCTAGGAGACGGACCGCGGTTCGATCCCCCGGCGTCCCATATGGTCCCCCAAGCCAGGAGCGACTTCTGAGCGCATAGCCAGGAGTAACCCCTGAGCGTCACCGGGTGTGGCCCAAAAACCAAAAAAAAAAAAAAAAAAAAAAAAAAATAAGTTCATGCTTGAAACTGTATTTTCTTATTTAGAAGTTACAAGTTTAGTACAAAGACTTCTATTGCCTGGATGATGTAAAATATTTGATATATATTTATAAATACCATAAATATAACATATATTTTATTTTATATATTATATTTTACATAATAAATATATATTTAGTATATATTTTACACTATCAGTGACACTCTTGCAATGCAGACTTCTAAAACTAGAAATTTATTTTTTACCATTCAAGTAAGCATTGGACTATCATTCAGTCCTTATAACCACTTGGAGTTTGAGTTTTTCCCAAAACATCCTGGTAGAAAGTTTTGGTTTAGAATCGCACACTATTCAGTGTTAATCTTTCTACTAAGGCCAGTTGAATTGGCAAAGGTTTTCCAGTTCTCTTTGATCTTCATTATTTTCCAACTTTTGAAGATTATAGACCAATTATTTTGCAGGATAAGGCCCCCACTTGAGTTTTTCTGAGGTTTTTCATTGTTGAATCCTGTGTAGTTAGTAGATATAGCTCAGAAGCAATGCTATATCTCACATTTTTGCATCCTCCAATATGCTGCATTATTTATTGCATTAATTTTCATCATGTGATTAAATCTAGTCTGTAAGAATTCTCCGCTGTAGAGAAAGGTCATTGAAGGTCAGTTGATATACATCGAAAGGGATGGGATAAAGATTATTTTAGAGAATACAAAAATTTTATCCCTCAAGATGCTGCCACCTTATTCATGTATACAAACTATCAGTTTGTTCTCATATTATCCTTTAATTTCATGGGCCACAATCAATAATTATCATTATTTATTTATTTATTTAAAAATTCTATGACCCCAGGTTTACCCAGTGGGAATTTTACGATGACTTTTATGTCTTTGACTTGTTCTCATGGTTTCATTTTTATGAGCACTTTTTTATCCCCTGGCACGAGATGTAGGAGGCTCATTGTGTATGCTCCTGGCTTCATCTAAGAAGCATCCATTTATCTTGGAAGCCTGACTCCTTGTAGAGGAGAAAATGCCAAAAGCCAAGTTCAAGGTCTAAGCTATGTATGGGGCAGATACTCGGTATCAAGTCCCTCACCAAGGTAAGGACTAATAGACATATAAGTTAATTAAGGTGTACATGAAGTAGTTTTTCAATATTAGAGGATAGAAATCATAAAGGCACACACAAGTGCATTTAATTTCTTTCTCTGTTTGTAAATTTTTTCACTGTTTCAATCTGATGAAACTTCATTTCTAATGCAGTGATGCAGGATTACTCCTTTGTCTTCTTTCTCTCTCTCTCTCCTTTCTCTCTCTCCTTTCTCTCTCTCTCTCTCTCTCTCTCTCTCTCTCTCTCTCTCTCTCTCTCTCTCTCTCTCTCTCTCTCTCTCTCTCTCTCTCTCCCTCTCTCTCTCCCTCAATGGAAAGAGTGCTCAAAAGGAACAAAGATGCCTTATTTTAGTTTTTAGTTTTTTGGGCCACACCCGGTGACACTGAGGGGTTACTCCTGGCTATGCGATCAGAAATCAGTCCTGGCTCTCGGTTCATCCTGGGTCAGCCACATGCAAGGCAAATGCCCTACTGTTGCACCATCGTTTTGGCCCCAATATGCCTTATTTTATTGCTTCAGCCTGAACTAACATTGTGGTCACCCTACTTCAGGATGGCCTTAGGTTCCCTGTATGGAGTCTCGATCCAGCCCCTTGCCATCATATTTGACTTCTTCTCTTCCTCTCTTTACACAGTGAGTTGGGGCTCATACCTCTAAAGTGTGGGTGCCTTCTCATGCTGAGTGCCTTTCAGGAAATTTTTTTTTTGGTTTTTGGTTTTGGCGGTGCTCAGGGGTTACTCCTGGCTGTCTGTTCAGAAATAGCTCCTGGCAGGCACGGGGGACCATATGGGACACCGGGATTCGAACCAACCACCTTTGGTCCTGGATTGGCTGCTTGCAAGACAAACGCCGCTGTGGTATCTCTCCGGGCCCCTTTCAGGGAATTTTAATGAGTTTTTTTCCTTCTGGTCCACATTTTGAGATCTCAGAGAAGCATATAAAATTTAAGTTCACAGATAAACATTGCAACCAAGTAATAACGCAATGAAGGGTGATATGTCTCACCACTGCCCTCAGTAAACTTGCTTTGCTAGATGATAACCCCAATCCATATGATTCCCTATATGGCAAAACAAGAAGATCCAACACAAAAATACACCTTTGGTAAAATGCAAATCTTTTGAAGCACATTTTATATTCAAATCATATTGCTTAAAATAGACTTAATTTCAACAAAATTTCTTTCTTTTCCCAATTTCCAATCAAATTGTCCACATTCATTTTTCGCTCAGCTTCAACACCTAGTATTGCAGCTGCTCCTGAATTTTTATCCTCAAATGTCTGAGCTTTGCGATTGTTTTCAACCCCAAATCTTTGCTTTGCTACATGAACTTTCTTTGCTTCCTATTTTAGGCAAATGTCACTGAAATAATATTTCCAGGAATTTAACAAAGGGAGTATCTTTGATCTTGTTTCTCCAACCTCTATGTAATTCTCTTAAAACTTTGAGGAAACTTTCCCAGTCCCAGTGTCAGAAGACACGTTTGTTCTTTGGGTTGCATCTATTTTGGAAGAAGAAGATGTGCTCTTAGTCCATTCATTCCCCTGAGGTCAACTTAACAGAAGATGGAATTCCATTCAGAGTAGTTCATTGCTTCCAAAGTCTAAGACGGAAGTAGTCTGTTTCTTTAAACAAAACATTTAATGTGTTATTTTAAATGTCATTACAGAGGCCCTAAAATACAGATTTATTGTCCTGTCTCCTATATCATGACCGATATCTCAGGTTAAATGTTTATATCCAGCCAGTGTTTTTCCATACATGGTGATGGCTAGAAGCCTTCTCAAGACCTGGCATGAGAAACATTTCTTTGGGCTCCTAGCCACACACTAAAACTTACAACTCATTGTTTAGGCAGGAAAACATGGCTCCCATCCCCCAGTCCCTGAATTTTACATTTTCTGTCCTTTCAAATATGTATGTAAATAATACTTTCATCACCTCACAATCTTATTCCATGGATGACAATGGGCTGGGGCTGTTAATGTTTTGCCTTTATTAACTTATCAAACAATAAAGGTTCCTGGAGAATGCTTCAGGCAACAAATATTCCTTTGGTTGCTGGTTCACCCTGCTTTTTAATGGTCCATTAACTAGGGCTGAATTAAAATGAAATTTGTGTACGTGAAAGAGCATGCATACTAACTAAGTTTTGCAAACTACTAGGCCATCTGATAATGCAACATATTGCTATGACCAAATAAGGTGGAATCAAATACAAGTAGAAATTTTACATGACAGAAGGTCATGTTGTCTTTAAAAAATGGTAGACATAATGCTTCAACATTTTGTGACAAACAAGATAAATTTGATAATAATTGCAGAAAATGCTTCTTCTGCTCACAAAATAGAAACCTTTCAGAAGGAAGGATTGCACATTTCCCAGCACCCACTTCCTGTGAGCATCCATCAGGGTAGACGAAATAGCTCAGCAGGAATCCCACTAACGTAGAGGAAAGTTTTTCCTTGCGAATCATTCTGTCTAGAAAAGAAAAGGAAGGAAACCAAAAGACTCAATGAGATTTTTAAAGGGGGAACTTTCTGTGATTCTAATAAGACATATGATATTCACTGATCTGATTCTAATTCTCTTTTTCAAATAAGTAATGGTTATCACTTTTGAGGAAAGAATTGCATTTCTTTCTAAATGTGAGCTTCTGGGCTTGCTCAGAATTTTGCCCCTAACATTCCTTCTGATTTGGCCTCACTGGACCCCTCACCAATGAGGGGAAAGAAAGAGAAGGAGGGTTGTGGAGTTAGCTGTCACCAAGTAAAGAATTTGTTCAGAGGAGAAGGAGATGGAACTTTCTTGCTCCATGCTTGTTCTTGCTTCCAAATCCCTCTTCAGCTCAAAATATGCCATTTCTTGGGAAAGAAGTCAGAGGGAAGTCAGAGGAAAGCATGCCACTGGATAAGTTGTTGGTAGTAGGTGCAGTGATGCTCAGTCATGTAGAAGTGTCTAGAAGTAGACATCTAGACTCCCCCGATTCATTCAGCATTACTAGTAGTTCCCCCTTAAGTTTTAATCTCAAAATATGTCCTGTAAAAAAGGACAGGATTAATGTTTCTTCCAGAACATTGAACAGCTGTGAATTTAAATTGGAATGCTGCACCCCAGAAAGGGAGGTGGTTGCTTATAGGAAGTTAGGGTACAGCGGAATATGGGTCAAGTCTGAATCTAGTTTGTCTCACAGGGCCACAGAAAGCTCTGTAAAATTCAGGGCTGTACGGGGCCTGTGATTTGACTGTAGGGACTAAGGTAACTCAAACTAGAAAGGCAATCTGATACCTAGACAACTTAGAGCTCAAGGACAGTGATTTCTGGTAAATACGTCAAAACAGTGCACACAGTCTCAGGCATTTACATCTCAACCTAGTTTATTCCTTTACTCTTCCCTGGTCTTGCAGTATAACGAATCCAACTCAGCAAATAGAAATGGATGCGACAGGAGCCGGAGAGATAGCACAGTGGTGTTTGCCTTGCAAGTAGCCAATCCAGGACCTAAGGTGGTTGGTTCGAATCCTGGTGTCCCATGGGGTCCCCCGTGCCTGCCAGGTGCTATTTCTGAGCAGACAGCCAGGAGTGACCCCTGAGCACCGCCGGGTGTGGCAAACAAACAAACAAACAAATAAAAAAAGAAATGAAGGGATTTTTGTTTTGTATTTTTGTGTTCCTTACACCTATATTCATTGCAGCACTATTTACCATAGCAAGACTCTGGAAACAGCCAAGATACCCTTCAACAGATGAATGGCTAAAAAAACTGTGGTACATATACACAATGGAATATTATGCAGCTGTCAGGAGAGATGAAGTCATGAAATTTTCCTATACATGGATGTACATGAAATCTATTATGCTGAGTGAAATAAGTCAGAGAGAGAGAGAAAGACTCAGAATGATCTCACTCATCTATGGGTTTTAAGAAAAATGAAAGACATTCTTGCAATAATAACTTTCAGACAACAAAAGAGAAAAGAGCTGGAAGCTACTCACCTCATGAAGCTCACCACAAACAGGGATGAGTTTAGTTAGAGAAATAACTACATTTTGAACTATCCTAATAATGAGAATATACAAGGGAAATAGAAAGCCTGTCTAGAGTACAGGCGCGGGTTGGGTGTGGAAGAGGGAGATTTGGTACATTGGTGATGGGAATGTTGCACTGGTGATGGGTGGTGTTCTTTACATGATTGAAACCCAAACACAATCATGTATGTAATAAAGTTGTTTAAATAAATAAAAGAAAGAAATGGATGTGACAATGATTTTTAGTGCCCTAAGAACCAACTAACATCTAACGCTTATTTAAAAAATGCTCTTTGGTGGGAGAGAGTGATAATACAGTGGGTAGGGCATTTGCCTTGCATGCAGCCAAATGGGTTTGATCCTCAGCATTCCATATAGTCCTCCAAGTTCGCCAGGAAGGATTTCTGAGCTCAAGGAGTAACCCATGAATACCACCAGGTATAACTCAAAAAACAAACAAACAAAAAGGTTCTTGACATTAATCTCCCAAACACGAAAAATGTTACTTTGACTATATATATGTTATAGATATACACATATATACTATTTATATATACACATGTATACTATTTCTATAAACATATATACATCTATATTCAACACAGCACTTAGCACACTAGCTGAGATATGGAAACAACCCAAATGCCCAGTTACAAATGAACACATCAAGAACTTGTATTATATATTACACAGTAGATTACTATGGAGCTCTAGGAAAAGAAAAAATAATGTTATTTTCAGAAATAAATTTGGAGCTTGAAGGTGCCATGCTGAGCCAAGTCAGCCAGAAGGAAAGAGGTAGACACAGAGTGCGGACCGGAAGTCAGGTCATCCTGAAGTCAGGTCATCACAAGAGCAAGGTTAAGAGAAGAGGCTGCTTTGGAAGTACAAAGCAATATCCAAGGATGGATGACTAATAGTGGGGCTGAGACACAGAGACTAACAGGGAGGTATGTATGCAGGTGCAAGGATAAACCATATGTTTCCTTTGAGAAGGCAGCCCTCAGAAGAGTACATTATGTACTCCCCCTCTTCTGAATTACAAGACAAAAACTCCCCAAGAATATCACACCTCAAGTATCCATCCATCTGGAGCCAGCTCTTCTCCATTGATAAGATGCATCAATGCCAGCCATGCATCACTCTAATCGCACCATTTGGAGAGTAAGGCTGGCATCTACCTCTAAGTGAATCTAATTTGAGGATTCAGCAAAAGAAAGTGATCCATTTTCGGGTTCTTACCTGTATTTTCTTTAATTTCTTTCTCTTTTGTTCTGTATAGCCTCTTCAATTTCATAGGCTCTTGGCAACTGTGCTTCAAGAACTACAGAGACAGGCTGGAATGGAAACTGGGGACATTTGTGGAAAGAAGTCGACGCTGGTGAAGGGATCAGTATGACACTGGTCAAGGGATCAGTGTTGGAACATTGTATACCTGACTCTCAATTGTGAGTATCTTTGTAAATTATGGTGACTCAATAAAACTTCTTTAATGCTTAAAAGGGCAAATATTCAACTGACAGCATTTTGTTGGCTGGGATTGTTTTCTTTCTCATCAAGTCACAAACAGATAATGTGGATTGGAACAACTCTCTTTGAGGACCTGCATTTTTCCATTAAGCTGTACTGCTAATGGTTCATCTGGGATCCTGAGAACTTGATAGCTTAGGCTTGTTCATAAAATGTTTTAGAGCTATAAATAGTGTAATTGAAGTTTGTGTTGTTCAAAAAGTTACCTAGGAAAACAAACCACAATCTATTGATTCTTCCAGTTTAACATGCCCCTGTAACCTCAGCTCTGATTAAATACAAAAGCACAAAAAGGCATACCAGTGGAAATATATGAAACTCATTCCTACAAAGCAAGACTTAATAGTCTTTTCTACTACCATGACAGTTACTTACAAAACACACCTCATAGGAAACCCTCAAATATACAGGTTTTCTTTTCTGTTTTCTTTCAAGATGATATTTATCTATAAGGTGCATTATTAGTTTAATTAATGTCCAATTAGGTGCTCCTAGACTTAGTAGATGTGCAATAATGTATCTTTTTAAAGTGTGTGTAATGACAACACAAAATCACTGTTGGATGTATCACAGGAGGCACGGTCATAAGAAAAAGAACCCCCCTTGTATTTTGTTACTACAAAATACAAAAAAATTACCACAAAATACCAGGAGTTTATTACCACAAAAAATGAAAAGAGTTATATTACAAAAATGAAGGGTACTGAAAAAAATTAAAGGAAATGAACCCGAGGGTGTAGGCTAAAAAATTGTGATCCTGCAATGGCACAGCGGTAGGACATTTGCCTTACATGTGGCTGACCCAGGAAGGACCAAGATTTGATCCCCCAGAGTCCCATATGGTCTCCCCAAGCCAGGAGCGATTTCTGAGCACATGGCCAGGAGTAACCACTGAGCTTCACCAAGTGTGTCCAAAAAAATCCCCCCCCCAAAAAAAAGAGTGTGATCCTCCAGTGGGAATCACAGGAGAGAGGGATCTACAGATATGACAAAAGATAATGGTACATTATTGGTGGTTTGGTGTGATCACATACTTCTATATAAAATAAAAACAAATCCCCCCAACAACTTTATATTGAAAAGTTGTTGCTCACCGATGCATTGTAGAGTGAGTTGCAGAAGTTAATACCTAGAAGCAACCAAGTGTCCAATAGATGATTGGATAGAAAAGTAATAAGCTTCTTAATCCAACTTCATCATTAGACATACTTAAGGGACATAAGCTGCTTCTCATCTTGAATCATTGCCATTATTCTATCTTAAAATATTTATTTTAATGGGAGCCTAAAGGTTATAATTAGACATTTGTACTTTTTTATAGGTTGATATATTGTTCTAGTTTTAATTTTTGTTTGATTTGGAACCATATCCAGCTGAGCTTAGGGCTTTCTCTTGGCTCTGCACTCAGGGATCACTCATGGAAATTTTTAGAAGACAATATGCAGTACTAGGGATTGAACCCCAATAAGATACACAAAGCAAGTGCCTTACTCTCCCCAAATTCCAGTTTTGCTCTATTTTTTTAAGACCCAGGACTTCCGATAACTTTATTCATTTGCTGCTTACTGTATCCACATCATCTAGGATAATTCCATGCATAGATTAATTATGTATGATTGACTGTTAAATAGATAAATGATAGAGATAAATTTTCTAAATCTTTACTTTGTTCACCCAACTTTTGGAGCCATAGATTCATACTTATTTTTATTGTGTCATTAAATTTGAGATGTAAATCACAACATAAGGCATTATCCATCTATCTCAAATGTACAAGTCAATGATTTGTTAATGGATGATTCAGAAAATTATGAAATTATTGCACTCATAAGATTTATATTATTGTATCACCCTTAAAGGAATCCTACTAGCAGTGCTTTGCCGTTTCCTTATAGCTTTCAAATTTAGACTTCCCACATGGGTATTTCATCTCTATAAATAAACCTTTCTGGACAATTCATATAAATGGAACCACATATGGTTTTGTGCCTGACTTTCTGTGTAGTACATTTTCAAGATTCACCTATATTTCTATAACCACTCCACTACATGCAATATCTATTTTTTAAATTCATTCACCATTTTATTAAAATGTTTGCTGTTTCCACTTTTTGAGCGTTTTCATTGTTTTTACCATGAATATTTTCAGACATGTTTGGGTGACATAGTTTCATTTCTCTCACATATATACACATAGAGGAGTGGAATTGTTGGGTTATATACCAAATTTCTGTTGAATGTTTTGAGGATCTGAAAACATATTTTCAAGTGGTTGCATCATTCTATTTATTTATACACACCACGTTCTAAGGATTTAATTTTTCCATACCCTGATGAGTGCTGAGTATTGTTCAAGTTTTAGAATGACTTTCATAACCATCCTACTGGGTTGAAGTGGTATCTCATGTACATTTGGTTTGCATTTCTCTAACGACTAACAATTCTGAATCTTTTCATGTGCTTATTAAATATTGTGCATATCTCCTTTAGGGAAATGCTTCCTAAAATTCTTTGTTTACTTTAATCATAACATATTTTTATGGTTGAATTGTAAGACTTTCTAATTCTTTTAGGGGGGGCATGGGCCACACCCAGCGGCACTTAGGAGTTACTCCTGGCTCCGTGAAACTTTTTAATTCTTGGTTTTAATTACTTACTAAATTATGTAAACAATTTCTTCCATCTTGTGTAACTATTTCATTTTCTTTTCTAGAATTTTATTCATCCTTCCCCTTCCCCTTTAATTAATGGTTGTTAGTGGTGGAGCTATATTGTATGAGGGTTGCATATGTGTCTGGTTATGGTATATACATTTAGTTATGGCACTTGCTGGGCTTCTTCCTTTAGGTAGTGATGTTTGTACCCCAAGACATTGGGGTTTCCCTAGTTCACACCCACATAGCTTATTCAGGGGCCATGCTGTGGTTGAGATCAAATGGGGGGCTTTTGATATGCAACATGTACTAAAGCCTTTTGAGATATCTCCATTTCCCAAATTTTTATTTAATTTTTGTCTAATTCACAGTAGAAAGTTTGGTATTATTTAAGTAATGTTGTTGATGGTTTTTTGTCTCTTCTTCTTATAATAATAATAATAAAAATAAAATAATAATAATAATAATAATAATAATAATCTTGGCATCATACTCCTGATAGTGTTTAGGGATTTCTCCTAGCTTGGTGCTCAGGGGTTACTCCTGCCTGTGTCTTGAGGTTCATATGTAATGCTAAAGATTTAACTATATGGAAAGCAAATGATTTAACTCCTATGTTATCTCTCTGGCCCCTCAATTACTCACATATATATATTTTTGTTTTGGGGGCTATGTTCTTAGACACTGCTACTTTTATAATTGTTCTGTCTTCTGGAAAGATTGATGCATATGGCTTTAAAGCATATTTTTTTTGTCTTAGACAAAAATTCTTGTTGTAAATTCTACTTGTTCTAATATAGTTGCTGCGGTAATATTCTTTGACTATTACTCCATCATACACACTTTTCTATACTTTTAATTTAAACCCTTGGTTTGAATTTGAAATCTGTCTTTAAAACTACAGAGAATCAATTCCTTTCTGCCTTTTGTTTAGAGGAGCATTTAATATATTTACAGCTGGTGAAATTGCCAGTGAAGGAAAATGTACTTTTTACTTCCCTTCTTTGTTCTCTCTAGGAACCATGGTTTTAGGTTTTAGTTATCCTTAATTGGGTTTCAGGTTTATCTGAGAGTGGTGATCCTGAGTTGGTCCAGGTGCTGTAGGAGACCAGGTGACAGTGTAGGGATTTGAACTCATGCAAAACACATGCTTCATCTACATGCAAAGCATAATAATAATCTCTTCATCCCTAGAATCATGAATTTTTGTACCTTTTTTTATCCATTTTTGTCTCAAATTTGTTACACTAGAACTATATACACAAGAAAAGTATGCATTTTCTAGTGTATTATGTTATTTCTTTATGACATTTTTCATTATATCTTAAATTTTTTTCCTTAGTGGTTACTTGTCATTGGAATTTTATTCTTGAATAACTTACTTTACAGTAATAAGTAATGTCAACTTAATTCCAATAGCATGTAAAGGTACTTAAAATGGTTCCTTTTCATCTGCTCTTCATTGTGTCATACAAATTAAATTTTACAAATTATATGTCAATTACTGCAGACTTACAAGTTTCTATTATATGTAATTTTCTTTTACATCATATTAGAGCGAAAAAGTTACAAACAAAAACTACATCTACGCTGTTTTTATATTAAGCTGTAAGTTATATTTGCTAGTGTACTTTGTTTCTTTGTGTGGATTTAAATTTCTGCCTAAAGTCCCTTCATGGCAACCTCAAGGACACCTTTTAGTATATAACCTTATCTGGACTAAAAATCATACTTTTGTAAAGGAAATTTTTATATTATTTTAATCTAAGATCATAATAAATTGTGAACTTTAAGTGGTCCCTCGATACCTTTTTCAGAAAATGAAATGCACCTTTGAATTTTGGAATTAGTTTGTGTGATATTTTCCATCAAATCACTTCAATGTAATGATTTGAAGATTTGCTTCAGGCTATTTTATAACTCAAAATAGAGTTAGATAATTACTAAAATATATTTCTTTTATTTATTAATTTTTGTGGGGGAGGCACACCTGGCAGTGCTCAGGGGTTCCTTCTGGCTCTTCACTCAGCAATCACTCCTAGCCCACTAGGAGAGATAATGGGGGTCCCAGGGCTCGAACCCTGGTCAGCAGTTATACAAGGCAAGGACTTTATGTTTTGCCCATTCTCTTTGCTGCTTAAAACATTTTGATGAACTTGCTGTACTTGCGGTACTACTTGCTGATTATTGATATTACTATTTTTAATATCTCCAACATGTATCTTTTTCAAACATAGGAACTATTTGAGCAGGGGTGACATGGTGTTGAGGTTCTTGTTAATGGTCACACTTTGTGTTCTCGCATACTCACTTGCAGCATATCAGAAACCACCTACTTCTTTTGTTTGCACAAATAATGTGAGTTCTTTTTTGTCTGAGAATGTTTTTAGTCCTCCCTCCTATTAGAATGAGAGTTTTGCCAGGTTGTGGACTCTAGGTTAAAATTTTCTTTCATTTAGTTGTTAAATATGTCATTCCACTGTCTTCTTGATGGAATTGTTTCAAATGGGAGATATGGGTTGATTCTTATGTTCCTTTCCTTTGTACTTGAGGTTTTTTCCTCCTTTTTGCTTTAAGGAGTTTATCTCTCTCTCTTTTTCTTTTTTTCTTTAAACAACTTTATTACATACATGATTGTGTTTGGGTTTCAGTCATGTAAATAACACCACTCATCACCAGTGAAACATTCCCATCACCAATGTCCCAAATCTCTCTCCTCCCCACCTGACCCCGCCTGTACTCTAGACAGGCTTTCTATTTCCCTTGTAAATTCTCATTATTAGGATAGTTCAAAACAGTTATTTCTCTAACTAAACTCATCCTTGTTTGTGGTGAGCTTCATGAGGTGAGCTGTAACTTCCAGCTCTTTTCTCTTTTGTGCCTGAAAGTTATTATTGCAAGAATGTCTTTCATTTTTCTTAAAACCCATAGATGAGTGAGACCATTCTGTGTCTTTCTCTCTCTCTCTCTCTCTGACTTATTTCACTCAGCATAATAGAGTCCATGTACATCCATGTATAGGAAAATTTTATGACTTCATCTCTCCTGACAGCTGCATTATATTCCATTGTGTATATGTACCACAGTTTCTTTAGCCATTCATCTGTTGAAGGGTATCTTTGCTGTGAGCCAAATTTTGTTTGCAGTCTTCAGCACCTGAAAACAGGTCCTTCGTGGAGTTCGGGAAAAATTCCACGGGGAGAAGGTGGGCACGCGGAATGGCGAATGACGGAAATATATTGTAGAAATGAATGAAACCACACAGATTGCATGGGGACTTACGTTTCAAAGAACGAAGACAAATTTATTCTTTGAGCTGGCTGACTTTTAAAGGTTAGAGGCTAGGAAAAGCAGGGTGCAAATTCTAGACATCAAAGAAACTGGGAAAGAAAGAAGGACTCTGGCTTAGATTAGCATATTGAAGAGCTGATACTGAAGGTGAAAAGGCAGTTTATTTTGGGTTCGCTTTGTTTTGGGTAAAACAGAAGAAAAAGGTAATTATCAGGAAAGTTGGAAGAGTGAGGAATGTTTCAGAGTTTCGAGGGGGGGGGAAACTGAAAATTACTTTGTTTTGAGCTAAGTTTATGGAAAAAACCTGATTTTGGCGCCAAAGTAGGAAAAATTACAGGGAGCTGTTAAGTGGGAGATTTTTGGCTGGATTGTACTGTCCTTTGTAGGAAAGAGTTTACTAAGGCCTGATTTCTAATATTGGTTAAAAATAAAGAGAGAGATAGTTACAGCCACTTTTGGAATTATGTCCAAACAATCCACGCAAAGGGTCAAGTGATTTTGACTGCTCTAAGCGGGCCTTTTTGGCAAATAATTCCTTTTCAGGAGAGCACTACACTTTGGTGTGTGCCTCTCCTGAGTGGGGTGTGGCATATCTTGGCTGTTTCCAGAGTCTTGCTATGGTAAATAGTGCTGCAATAAATATAGGTGTAAGGAAGGGGGTTTTGTATTGTATTTTTGTGTTCCTAGGGTATATTTCTAGGCGTGGTATAGCTGGATTGTATGGGAGCTTGATTTCCAGTTTTTGGAGGAATCTCCATATCGCTTTCCATAAAGGTTGAACTAGACGGCATTCCCACCAGCAGTGGATAAGAGTTCCTTTCTCTCCACATCCCCGCCAACACTGCTTGTTCTCATTCTTTGTGATGTGTGCTAATCTCTGGGGTGTGAGGTGGTACCTCATAGTTGTTTTGATTTGCATCTCCCTGATGATTAGTGATGTGGAGCATTTTTTCATATATCTTTTGGCCATTTGTATTTCTTCTTTGTCAAAGTGTCTGTCCATTTCTTCTCCCCATTTTTTGATGGGATTAGATATTTTTTTCTTATAAAGTTCTGTCAGTGCCTTGTATATTTTGGAGATTAGCCCCTTATCTGATGGGTATTGGGTGAATAGTTTCTCCCACTCAGTAGGGGGCTCTTGTATCCTGGGCACTATTTCTTTTGAGGTGCAGAAGCTTCTCAGTTTAATATATTCCCGTCTGTTAATATCTGCTTTCACTTCATTTGGATTACTATATGTCTTGGTGTTGGAAACACCCTTTCACCTCCTGGATTTGCACCAAAACCTCTTTCCAGAGGGTGGAAAAGTTTTCTGCTATTATTTCCCTGACCACTTGTTCTTCCCCTTTTCCTATTTCCTCCCATTCTGGCATTCCTACAATCCATAGATTATTTATTTTGTCTTTGTTAATTAAATACGTAACTTTTTTTTTCCAAATTTACCTTTTATTTTCTTATTGGCTTATTCGTCATATTTTGGTTTGTAGTTTTTACTCCAAGTTCTTCTATGTGATTCTCCAACTGTATATTTCTGCAATTACAGCTTGCTAAGACATTTTTTTATTTTCTTTAATTCCATTTATATGGATTCTCTCATATTCTGTAAAAGTTCTTTTTTGAGTTGGTTGATTTGTTCATCTATGATTTCTTGAACTCGCTGGCTAGTGAGTTCTTGATTTCTTTTGCTGTGGCTTTCATTGCTGCTTTTAAGTCCTCATTTATTGGGCCCATGTGTTTTGGTGGATTTGGAAACTTGCTAGAATTTCTCTCCATACCCCCAGTTGTTAGTGTCTTCCTTAGTTTCCCCATATTTTTTTGCATTAGGTGGTTTGGCTTAGAATGTATTGCTTTCAGATTTCAGCCCTCCTTTGTCACCTGTGGTGTGTGGCTGGGTCCCTTCTCTTTTATTCGAAGGCTGGAGATCACAATTGGCACTGCAGCCAGGATTGAACTCAGGGTACTGGGCAGGGCTTGGGGTAAATTCAAGGCTTCATGCCCCATATTCCTAGCACATGATTTCCTCCAAACACTTCTTGAGGAAGGAGCCATCCTGTACTCTTCACTCTGCCTTGTCATCCATTGAATTTACATGACTTTTCTACTTTTAATTCTAATTCTGCATTATCATTGAAATATTTATACTGTATCACATGCCTATTATCCTACTTATGTATTCTTAACATTTCTCTTTAATAGAAAATAGGCAAATGGCCACAAGTTGCCCATTAATGTGTTTTATTTAATTGCTTGAATATTTTTCATAAGTTTTGACCTACTGTATTTAGGCTATGGAGCCATACTAAGTCTTATTTTTATAAAGCTGACTATAGAACTTGCATATACAAAGACTCAGTAAAATATTGAAAT
This sequence comes from Suncus etruscus, assembly GCF_024139225.1. Classification (NCBI taxonomy): domain Eukaryota; kingdom Metazoa; phylum Chordata; class Mammalia; order Eulipotyphla; family Soricidae; genus Suncus; species Suncus etruscus. Next base: position 121,897,114 of record NC_064855.1, read on the forward strand.
CAGTTTATTACTAAAATATATTGAGAGACACCTCCCCAAATGTGGACTGTTGCATACTACCAGATTCAGCTCCAGAAGGATCCCCAGCTCAAGGACACTACCTGATCCTTTAATGCTGCAAACCATTTCTCAAACCACTATGTGGGATAAAAGTGTGCCCTGGATTTCACCCTCCCACAAGAATATCTCAAAAAACTTAACGGGAATGCCTATATTTCCTCCGTATGTTTAATACCTCTATAATAATACCTCTTAGTGAGTTTATTCACAAATGTAAAGGTAGTCTACTCCATCGCTTAATTTTTTAAATTATTTTTAGTTATTTATTTTTTATCTTTTACACTTATTTTTCTTCTTTAACTTCACCTGTTTTGGTTCTGCTTGGTATGAAAACCAAGAAGAAAAAGTCTTGCCTAAGATAAAAGCTTAAGTCAAAACCAGGGTACAAGGTTGTGTAGCCTGTCATTCTTAACCCCAAATGCACCAGCAATATAATATGGCACCATTTCCTTTTGCATAGGCACTATAAAAAAGGAGGAATCTTATGCACAGAAACAAGCTCTTATCTACTAGAGATAAGAACTCACACATTTTATGATCCAGGGACACCTCCCATCCTGAACATGTATCATATGGACCCATGTGGACATGACTTAGACTCCATGTGATCAGACAGTGACCATCCAAACCCGAATCCCAGATTCCAGAAGTAGAACCAACACAGTTTCCTGCAACACCACTAGGAACCAAACACACCCCCCCAAGGAAATTCCTAATACTACTCTGGCACCGAATTGCAGTAGTTTTTCTATGGCATCCTGACAATGAGGAAAGGACAACAACTTGATCTAAAAGCAGGTTGTCCTATCTCATCACCTAAAGGTAAGATGAAATCAGAAGACATGTTGTCCTTTGTTCTGTGCAAAAACCAAGAGTGCTAATTACAGATTCTGACTTTGACAACCACGACTGGGCAGAACTTATCGTGGGACCAATAAGAAAAATCCTAGCCTTGGCTTCAGCCCAAGATTTGTACAAAAACCATGATCTCTAATACCAGAGGTCTGACACTGACAACTGCGACTGAGCAGAACTTCTGAAACTATAATAAAAAACTCCACCCTAGGCTTTGTCCTAGGATCTGAACAAAAATCAAGACCACCAATTACAGAAGACTGATTACAACAACAGTGATGGAACAGAACTTCTAGAACCATAAAGAAAGACTCTATCCTAGCCTTCATTCTATGATCTGCACAAATACCAAGAGCTCTAGCTACAGAGGCCTGATTTTATCATCCACAACTGAGTGGAAAGTTTCCTGGAAAATGGAAAGACCTTGGGCTGTGGAAATGAGTGTCTATGGAGCCTGTAGTTGTTCCCATGGCAGTATGCTTTAAAGGTGGAGAAACCCTCTTTCTGACTTAAGCTGAGGACATGCCTTTCTAATTTTCCCAATACTTACTGTGGCTATGCAAAACCTTGCCACACCCAGCTCTCCTTTTGTTTCTTTTTTTTTTAGTCTTCTTATTTATTTTTTTCTTTTTCTTCTCTTTTCTATTTTTTTATTTCTTTATCATGATTATTATTTATTATCATTATTTCTTTATTTCTTTTTTCTTTATTTCTTTATTATTATTATTTATTATTATTTCTTTATTTCTTCTTCTTTATTACTTTTTTATTTTCTTTCATTTTCATGGTTATTATATAATAGTGATTGTTTTTAGTATCTGGGTGCTTTTATGTAGTTCCTGGGTGTTTTTGTTTTTGTTTAGTTTTTCTTCTTTTTTTCTCTCTCTTCTTTTAAATTGATATTTATAATCTCTAGAAGAAATCCTCCCAGTTTTTTTTCCAACAGAACCACATAACTTGAATTATCCTGTTCTGCCTCATGAATTTAGGGAAAAAATGGTGGGTGGGTACCAGGATCAAGCAGTCAGATGAACATTGAGTAGAAATAAAAAATGATCAGACTTAAACACCAAATCCAAAATCAGCAACAACAGAATCGATACCCAATCTACAACAGGATATACTAAGAGGTGAGCAGTTACACTAGCAATCCAGGGGACAATTGAAGGAGCAATGGGATGCATGTTGGGAACAGGAGTGGAGGAAGGACAATACTGGTGATGGGAATGGCCCTGATTCATTATCACTATGTACTTTAAATATTATTGTGAAAGATTCATAATTCACTTTGGTCACAATAAAAATTATTTAAAAGTAAACTATTGAGGTAGAGAAAAAGCAAGTGAGAGAATAATAATGCCTGCCATAGAGAGAACCAGGAGGGAGGGCAAGGGGGGAGAGCATGATAAGAACTGGGGACATTCGTGACAGAAAATATGCCCTTATGAAGAGATGGGTGTTGGATATTGTATGATTGAAATACATATGTGGACAAATTTCTAACTCCATTTCATGGTAATATGATTAAAATTATTTGAAAAGGGAAATCTTCCTAGGTAATATCTTCAAAATATATATTTTTTGAGAACTAACAAGAATTCTTCCATCATTTAGATAGCAAACAAATAATAGAACCTGTGTCTAAAACGGTCAGAGAAAATAGGTCCAGAATTACTATAGAAATGTTAAGTATTTTCTTAGTTCAGCAAGATTTTTGAATCAGCAGGTGGAACATCAGGAAACCTGGCACTGGTCTTGCCCATGTCCAAGATTGCTCAAGAGAACTTCCCATGAGTCTGTGGTCGCAGAAACAGAAAACGAAAAGAAACATTGATTTACACTGAAAGTATCTATGGAAGTAGCTGCAGGAATGAAAATGCCTAAATGAAAATGCCTCTGGCCATATCCACAGCAAATAAACAAGATGTAAAGTCAAGTCTGGCAATGGTGTCAAAGGATCCTAAGAAGCAAATTAAAACTAGAGTGGCTCAAACAATGATAAGTTCCAAGTGATTCCTCTAACCAATCTGACTTGAGTCTTCATCACTAAAACACTAAACTCATCTTCCTGAATCATTGAGAATTTCTGGGGAGGCAGGCCTTAGAGCCAAGTTAGTTCTGCATTAGAGATGAACATTAAATAATCTGAATGTGTGAACTAGAAGTGTAGATTTTAAAAAAGCACCATTAAGTAAAGATATTTTTATTTTTATTTTTTATTTTAGTCTATACTAGGTGGTTCTAGGCCTTACTCATGTCTCTGCGCTCAAGAATAACCCTAGTGGGGTGGTAAAAACAAAGAAGCAAGCAAGCAAGCAAACAAACTAAAAAACCAACCTTGTAGACCATGTTGCTTAAATAAAATAATTTTTAAAAATAATTAAAAAAAAAGAACTCTGGTGGGCTCAAGGGACCATATGGGATACTGTGGCACAAATACACTGTGATATCTCTCTGTTATCTCCCAATAACAGATATATTTAAATGTTTATGCCCACAGTGATGAATTCCTAGCTATTGCCTGGAACTTGTGTAAGAAGGTGTGAGAATGTGTTACTACTTGGAGAAAAAAAACATATGGTCCTTTTACAGGTGGTCTTCAACTACCACATAAGAAGAATCCTGATTTCCAATTGGAGTGAGCAGATCTTGACCAACAAGACAGAGGTCAGCTGAACTTGCTGGGTGCCAGTTTAGTTAACTGATTGGCTGGTTGAGACAGCAAAGATTCTCCAACATCTGTGTTTGTGGCTCTCAGTTTTTACTCGTGAGTGAGTAATGGGACTCTGTGCCCTCATGTTCAATTTTCTGTGCAGTGAATTGTAAAAGCAATTGCCAATAAGAATTATTCCATGTACACATAATCCCCTGTGCAGCTTGCTGCAAATTTATTCATGATCTTCTCCAGCTAATACGAGGAAACCCAGCTGTAGTGCCAAAATGACAGAATGATTTATATATAAAACTGAAATCCACATTCAAATTCTTCCACTTGCTCTCTCTAGCTCTGGAATTTGAAAGGAAGTACAGAAATGCTTAAAAATTAACCTTTTATAAGGTAAGAAATGTGAGCAGAAAATTAGTAGCACTCTACACAGATGGTAGAATTAACAGGTTCATATGTATTTACATATATATGTCACCCTCAGATGCATAGGATATATATCTATGTTAAAGATATCTATATTATATATAAGTTTATAATATACAATGATTATATTATGCTATGTTATGTTTGTTATGTTATGGATATTATAAATATAATTTTATATTATGTTATATTATACTATATTATATTTTTATGTTAAGAAAAATGAATTTAGGGCCGGGCGGTGGCGCTGGAGGTAAGGTGCCTGCCTTGCCTGCGCTAGCCTAGGACGGACCGCGGTTCGATCCCCCGGTGTCCCATATGGTCCCCCAAGAAGCCAGGAGCAACTTCTGAGCGCATAGCCAGGAGTAACCCCTGAGCGTCACAGGGTGTGGCCCAAAAACCAAAAAAAAAAAAAAAAGAAAAATGAATTTTATTTATTTTTAATATAATATCTTTATTAAACACTGTGATTACAAATTATATTTTATATTATATTAATTATAGAGAACCATACCCAGTGAGGCACATGGGGCTGAGTATCAACTCAGGGCCTCAAACATGCTTTACTACATGTACCATCTCTCTAACTACATTTTTAGGCTAAAGATATCTAAGAAATTACACCAAAAACACATAGAGACTAAGGAAAAATTACAAGCTTTCATGTGAAAATTAAAATTATGACTCCTAAGTCATACTTGTTTTCTTGAAAAATAGGTGAGCAGAAGAACTCTAAAGACTCAATGACATTTTCTTTTTTTTTTTTCTTTTGGTTTTTGGGCCACACCCGGTGACGCTCAGGGATTACTTGGCTATGCGCTCAGAAGTCGCTCCTGGCTTGGGGGACCATATGGGAAACCGGGGGATCGAACCACGGTTCATCCTAGGCTAGTGCTGGCAAGGCAGACAGACGCCTTACCTCTAGCGCCACCGAGCTGCCCCCCCCCATTTTTTTGACATTTTCTTAAGAGTGAAATATAAGTAGAAATAGGATGCACTCATTTCTATCTGACCATTTCAAGTTTTGTGCTTTCCTCTTTTGGGTGACAGCATAAATTTTCGAATGTTCCAAGTGCCATCTTTATGCTCCAGTTTCTGAAATGACAGCATTGGGTTTTTGCTAACTAGGTTCATGTCCTATATCTCCTTATTCGCCCTTGAAGCCTGACCTAGGGTTGGCCATGTCAGCTTCTCATTCCTCTGCTCTACTTCCTGCTCCTGTCTCTTGTCTTCTTCTGACTTGACTTGGGACTTTCTTTTCTGTGAGAGACCCAGCAAGAACTCAGCAAGAACTCAGCAAGAGTGGTTTATCCTCTTCCCTTTGTGGTGGCTCAAAAAGTCCCGTCAGATTCGGAAATCTAACACATCTTCCTTTGCATCAATTTGAGCTTCAGTACTTAAACTAATTATTAATTTAAGATCAACAGTTTCGTTGCTTCCTATTATTCCACACACTGTCCTCATTCCTGACAAATATCTGGAGAAAGTCAGTGCCTGTGAAATTATTATGCCACATTTTATAAAGCTGCATATTTTAGGTTATTATTTATATGTATTTATTAGTTTGGGGACCATATCTAGTAGTCCTTTAGACTATCTCTCAACTCTGGGCTCTAGAATAACTCTCAGTGTTCAGGGGACCATGAAGTGCTAGGAAAGTCCAAGTTATCTCTCAACCCCTCTATACTTGAATTACCAATTACTAATTATGCATATAATTAGTCTATTCATAGATTCATGGTATAATTAAAAACAATGTTTTTTACTAGTTTATATTATGTACATATAAGACATTTTTACATAAATATATGTTATGCATGTCATCTTATATGCATCTCTCTACATCTTATATACATCTCATCTATTATTATTAAATATCTTTACTTCACTGATTTCCTCAGGGAACTTTCCTCTCAGAGAACATGTCTAGCTGAACTTCTCTGTGCATGTCTGTTATTTCTTTAACTCTTTCATCATAAGTGCTCAGACATCTAGTAAGCAAAACCTCCCTTCTCTTCAAATATCCCACTGCCACTGCTAATTTTATGGCATAAGCCAACCCAGTCTGATGGGGTTGTTCTAAGCTTGATTGCAAGAAGGGTCCTAATTCTGCCTCAATCACTCACTTTTCTTACTCAATTTTTCCTCTTTCTCTCTTCTTGGCAATCCACACTGAATTCTCCCACTTTCTATCTATTTTTATCTATTTTTTATTTTATTTTATTTATTTTTTATTTATTTATTTTATTTTATTTATTTATTTATTTATTTTTTATTTATATCTATTTTCTATACCAACCAATAAGTTCATTTCTCACTAGGCAGCCACTAGATTAGAATTATTGGAAGGTGTTATTTTTTTAATTTCCTGCTTCACGCATTTTTGCTTAAGAACTACAATACACATTGACTACAAGTGTCGCCAGCTCCCAGTTTTCTTGGAGCAGTTTTATTTCCTACCATTCACAGGACGATATGTCTACAGGTGTACTTCCTAGAGCAGGTAGGAACAAAGAATACAAAAAGTGTGAGCTCTTAGTTCAAGGTGGAACACTGGCCAGGGAGCTGTTATTTATGCAAACAAAAAACGAAATTGACAGTAAATAAGGGGTGATAATTAGCTGCCTTAAGCTTTGATGAATCTTTGGAGAAACAAGAACTCACAAATAGAAAGCTTGCCAATGATCAGAACTTGACAGAGAGAACAAGTGACATGTTGCAATTTCTTTGGAAAAGATAAAATGGTGGTTTTATTTGCTTTTGAGCATCTCTTTGTTTTGTGGTTGGGATAAGTTGTCATACATGGGGCACTCACATATTCAGATGTGCTGCTCACATACTTTGTGAAGCTCCAAGAATTTCACATTCATGTGGTGGTGCTGGAAGATACAAACAGAGCCACTGCCAAGACTGCCCCTGGGCATGGAGGCTGGTGCTAGAGGAGAAGCTGGAGATATACTGGCTAGGAGGCAGCTGCTCTGCCCTTGAGTAATCCCAGAACCCACGAAATGAACAAACAATGACTGAACAGAAGCTAAATCGAATATTTAAGGCTCAACAGATAGTAGCTTAGGTAAAGACACTTGCCTTGCATATAACCATTCCATTCCAGGCATCATCCCCTATGGTGCCCCAATCCCTGCCAGGAGTGATCCCTGAGTGTAGAGCCAGGAGTAGCCAATGAGCACAACTTGGTCTAAACAACAACAACAACACAAGAAGGAAACCAGATGAGCTTTTGAGAATGAAGCCAGTTTGTATATTTTCAATAAAAAGAGACTCAACAAGTCTATTTAATTTCTAAAAAAAAAATGTATGGACAGTAGCAAACTCAAAAACAGAAAGTATGTTTAAAGAACAATATGAGAGAAAAAGAATCTGAGGTTCACAATGATTCTGGTTCATTCTGACTGAAGGGAAGGGCTCAGTGATGCCCAGCTGGCTCAGAAGGTCCAAATCAGAACCTGGAGTTGGAGGAATCGGGAAGTTCATCGTGTCCTACACAATGACTGATTATCTTTCTGTCAAGACAGAAGAAAAGCAATTACAAAGTGAGGTTTAAAAAACATAAAACAAGATGAAAATAAATCATGGTCCACAAATGAAATTTTGACATCATTTTTTTTTAGCAATTTATGGAATTTAAATAGCAGTGTCTTTTGAAATAACAAAGTCAAACCTTGTTCAAATGTTCTCTGCAAAAAGACGAGACTGATTGACCTCAAGTCAGGTGCAATCACTTGGGATTTATAATAGCCACAAGCCATAATTACTTCTCCATGATTTTCTTTTCTGTAAAGTGATTTATCACTTCTTATACAATGAACTGGTTTCTAAAAATCATTTAAGCTTTACTATATTCTTTAAAAGTGTGTGTATATATTGTTGAGGGAAGATTTTTATACCAACATTTTTTGTTTTAATTTCTTTTTTCTAAGATATTTGGATCAAATATATTTATTGTTTCTTAACATTATTTTTGTTGTAGAATTTTTCATATCTTATGCTACAAGCATCAGTTTTTAAAAAACATACTATGCTATTTAGTAAATTTATGTATTTAAATGTGTGAATAGTAGCAACTACTTTAATGGTTCAGTATCTAATGGGTTCAGTAGTATAACTCAGTTTTATAAAAAGGCCAAAATTAAAAGGGAAGTAAGATAGCTTCCTGACATATAGAATATGTTGTACCTTTCCCTTGTCTTAATCAATAATAAACTGTCATATTTACCTTGAACTTAGAGTTTCATTATTTCTGAATGAATTAATTAATACAATTATCAATGATTAATCAAAAAGGTTTATTTTCCATTTAGAAAATTAAAGCCAGCACGGAAAATTGTGTTAGCTTAGCTATATCCAAGTGTGAGCCACTGGTGGTATGTACCAGCATTAATTATGGAAGTTGCTCTAAAAAGTTCGCTTTTTCTTAATACATTGATTAAAAGTAAAAGAAGCATTTGCAGATAGATTATGACCCAGGAATATATTAACTGACATCATGAAGAGGAAAAGCTATAATGAAGAAAGTCATTGGATCTTGGAGATATGAACTCCAAGCAGATGGGGTGGGAGAGATGGAGATGCAGCCCTGCAAGAATGGGAAAATCTACAGAAATATGGAGCACAGGATAGAGGAGCTAGCTGGGGCTACGATAGCCATTGTGGATCACTGTTAAAGCAGGAAGGGTGCAGGTAGGATTTTGAGTCAGAGACTCCAAGTTTTTAACCACTTTGAGCCTGGTTATTTAGGTTAGATAAGTAGGTAGATAGATGGATGTAGATAGATGATAGAACATAGATATATAGATACATAGGTAGAGGGATAGCTGGATGGATGAATGGATGTATGCATTGATGAATGGGGGTAGATGGATGGGTGAATGCTTAGAGATAGTGTGTTGAAAAGATAGATGGATGACTGGATAGATAAGTAGCTGGATGGATAGGTGGATAGATACACATATATATATATATAAATTCATGGATAGATGGGAGGACAGATGGATAGATGAATGAATGGATGGGTGGACGGATAGATAGATGATAGATAGATAGAGATAGAGATAGAGATAGAGATAGAGATAGAGATGGACGTCTTTACCAGGTCTGGGGATAAGACTAGGGACCCAGTCCCTGAGCTGCTCATCCAGGAAATTCAAGGTCTCCCCACCACACATACCAAACATGCACTACATTTATTTGAGTTGTCTCCCTGGCCTTAGTATTAATAAAGAACGCTTTGCCTCCTCACTTATCTCCATGTCTGTCTGCTCATAGCCAGGGTCTGGACAGGTGACATTGTCCTAATCCCAGGAGATTATCGTCCAATGGCAGAGGTATTAGAAACTAAATTGGGTTTGAGAAAAAAAAAAAAAAACCTTTAGCCTCAATTGTTCTGAGACAGGCAGTGTGTCCTTGGAGGAAATAATTTGTGGGACATGAACACAAAGGGAAAGGTCAAAATGCCCTGATCCTGGTTCCTGGTTCCCCTGCAGCAACCTAGTCCTGAAAGTATGACTGTTGGTGTCACCCCTCATTGTACTTGGGATGAGTCTCATTTACTCTAGGCTTGGTGTAGAATTTAGGTGACATGAATTTACAAGTAATAGGTATTTATTGTACATTCAAATGAGAATATGAGTAATGTGCTTGAAACTGGGTCTCATTTCATTCAAAGGTGGGATAATTGTTTGAACATGAAAGACCCATGGCTTATTTCTCTGTTGTTATTAGCTGCCTATTCTTACTTTTATAGATAACTTTAGACATGGTGGCCATCTTGTGTTTCAATTCCTGTTTGCCTTTCTTTCGATAAAATGATGACAATTCACAGTTTAAAGACTAGTAGAATCTGGACCGTTAGCTATAACAATACTCTTGAATGAGTTTCAGAGTAACAGAGAACATCTGTACAAAGAAAGCTTCCAGAAAGGTTGAATGTCATGAGCACATGACATTCTGTTTGAAGCTTAGTTTCAAGGCCCCTGTCATATCACTCACACATTTTATATGTTTAGGTCAGATCATTCTCCCGCATTGATTTACATCTGCAGGAGCCTTCTCGATATCTAGTGAGACAGTGTTCAAATTCAGAACACAGATGCTTTCTTCTTTCATTTATAAATTCCCCAGTAAAGGCAGACTTTTTCCTACTCATGAAACCCCTGGGGCTAGTGTCACAGACATTAGCACATTTATGCGCATGTTTATTATAGTTCTATCCTGGCACCTAACTGTTGACTGAAGGACAGATGGATGAAATAGCCTATTTGCTTTTCTTTGTTCCGGTTCAGCAGTAGAGTGGAGATTTAAAACAAGATGGCAGCTCAGCATCATCTTGACCCTATTTCTTAGCTTCCCCTGCAGAATGGGTGATCCCAGGCGCTGGTCCAGGCTGAGTGGCATGTTGGTTTGCCTGTTTCAACACCCTAATTTTATGTGAGGGGCTACAGTCTGCTCGTTTATTTAGCAATCCAGATGGTCCCTTGACAGTCCCTTACAACTTTACTCATCATTGCAGTTGGGGGTATGACAGATGACAGATGTCAGTCGGAGATGCTTGCTTATACCAGGCTGACCAATCACTAGGCATTCCCCCAAAGTGGGGACAAGATCCCAGCCAACAGATGGCTCGGCCTGTCTTTATTAGGCCATAATTAAACATTTTGGCTAGACATCTCCTTTTTTTAGGTTTCCTTAAGAAGTTGTCACTCAGTCCCATATGCAGTGATTTTAGCCATCCCCAAACATTTTTTCACACTGTCATTCATGCATTTGACAGAAGTTTGCACGAGTACATTTTCAGAGATTCTTACCAAACAAACTCCAGAAAAATGAGGAAAAACAACAACTAGTAACAAATGAATGACAGAGAGCAGCCTTAAGAAAGCCCAGTAGTTAGAGTAGTTGGCTTTCAAAATAGGATATTAGAAAAGGTCACTGGCTTTTCTAACACCTTTCTTCACAATCTTTTGATGTTAATACTTGGAAAATATTTCTAGCTCCCCAGTGGGAATTCCCATCAAAATATCAATGTGAAAAGTTCCCTTCTCACACATAGGGTTGACAAGCTCTCTGCAGTACTGGTCTTTGAACACAAGGAACAAGTTCATCTCTGAACTTTGCCCACACCTCTCACACATTGTCCAGACTTATGAGGTATCTGCCATGCCACAGAACTCTGTTTGAGACAGATTCTTCTGATTTCAAAATATAAAACAAACAAAAAAATATCTCAATGCATAATGAACAAAAGCAACAAAATATTTTTATGTAATATACAACAAAGGTTCGATCTTATTTATTTAGTTCTCATCTACCAGTCAGGAAACTAACTTCCCTCAAGACACATGGTAATGTTGTTAAAAAATCATGTTGAGAAGGTTTCTTAAGGGGAAGATAAACATCTCTTCAAAAATCGGAATAACTTTGCCTGGTGAGTGCTCTAGAGAAAAATATGATATATTTAGAAGAAACTCATTTCCATGATTTATTGAAGGAAAAACTTGCTACTTATGAAATTATAGATATCAGCATGCATGTTTTTATCAGATGATAAAGTCTTGTGGAACTTTAATTTGTTTTCTTTCTTTTTCTAGATGTTAAAAAGTTCAGTTTCAACTTTAAGCAATGTTTAATTGAGATAATTTTGCTTTACAAGACTTTGCTCTAGGAATAGTTTAATACCACTTTGAAAGTAGTTTTTATGCAGTTTAAATACACAAGACTCAGAGGCCTAGAAACACCTCATTGGCATCAACCTGCCTGGAATCCAAAGCTCTGTGCACAAACACAGTGGCCCCAGTTCCCTATCAGTGTTGACTTTGAAGACCACCTGTTGTTACCATGCATGGCCTAGTAATCTACCTACAGATCACAAACTGGACAGGGAGAGTAGACAGCATCAAAAACTAACACCCTTGAGGGCCATCGCACCTCAGGGCTATGGGTGCTCTCTCACTGGGACAATGGCTCATCATCTTTTTATTCATAGTGAAGTTTATCTAAAAGATTAGTTTGGGAGTTTATATCACTTGCTTTCATTTCATAAATTGCTCATTTTCTATCCAGCTTCTTGAAAATCACGAGACTTCTTAAAAATAAGTTATGGGAACTGCAGAGACATTTCAGAGGTGAAGGCATAAGTATTACATAAGGCTGAAGCCAGTTTAATCTAGTTATCATATCTAGACCTTGAGCACAAAGTCAGGCTTGATTCCTGAGCACTTCCAGGTGTAGTTCCCCAAACTCCCCCAAAAGTTAAAAATACCAAAGAAAAATAAAGTATGTCCATTTCTGTTCTGCTTATTTTATTTCACCAACTATACACACTCATAAATCCCATAGTATTATTTTATCCATGGAATGAAGTTTTGTAGAAATAATTAATTTCTAGGTAATGACTCTTGACAATTTTTGAATGATAGCTGTTGACTTTTGTGTAATTGTGAAGGGACTAGCAGTATGGGAGCCCTTCAGCTTTAGTGTTGGCATGATGTCTAGGGTCATCTCTTAGAAGAGACAGTGGGGGGATAAGAATTTGTTTGCAAGGAATGAATGAGGAAGTGCTAAGGGAGACTAAGGGGGACAAGGGAAGGGTGAGGTTTTCTGAGAATGAGTCAAAAAAGAAAGATTGTGCTCAGACAGGAAGTGGACATTGCTCCTCTACCTACACTTGAAATTATGGTGTAGATAGAACAGAATCCTGCTTCTTTGACCAGGGTATCAATGTGCAGGTACAGGAGTCACTCCTAGAGATGGTCCATGGGAGACACTACTAGGCAGCTCATGAAGTATGGGCAATAATACCAAGAAAGGGAAGGCAAAGTCTCTAAAACTGGGTGAGAAGAAGTAACACAACTCATAATCTTGGAAGACTAATTTCTTCCTCTGTAAGAACAAAGGTGTGAGTGTGTGTGTGTATGTGTGCATGTGTGTGGTTTGCATAAAAATACACCACTAATAGGAAAAATAAATGAGATGAGCGAATTGAAAGTGCAGAATCAATGAACAATTCTTCTCATTCTCAGCTTGTCTGTGCTCTGCATTTCTTGTTCCTATCCTAAGAACTACACAGGAGCATTTAAGATAATTTACCCACATTTTGTTAGTGTTTTTCCACCTAGAACAAAACTTTTTCCCCAGAAGCCATAGGAATCAGCCATGGACTGCATGCATTTTAATGGAAAATGCTTGAATTACTTTTTTTCTAGCATTAAGTTCAGTTTCTTGAAAAGGTTGGAGCCCAAACTCTTAGTCAACCATTTCTTGTTGCATAAAGTCATGTGCTCTGCTGTTTGTCCTGATATATAGGGAAGTACAGGCTCTGATCTTTTGGGGTTGTGAGAAGTAAATGACCAAAGAACATTCCTGTAAAAGATAGGCCCCCACATTGAGATTATGTATGATGGTCACCACCACCACTGCTACCACCACCATCATCATCATCATCATCATCACAATCATCACAATCATAATCACAATCATCTCATGACCTATCAGATGAGTCTAGGAGATGTTTGGTGCTACCAACCCCAAGAGAATTTGAACTACCACTCCCATGATGATTGGCACTGTGAGATCTAGTGTCCAGTGTGTGGAGTCTGAGATGCCTGACAAGTCTCCAAAGGCACAGAAGTCATTGCAACTTCCACTGTTTCTTCTCTCCTCTTCCTCCTCACCCCACTTACTTCTTTTTCAGGTGACTTTTTCATTCTCAGCTTCCAGGGCTGCTCCCTCTGTTGAAGCTTCAACTTGCTTCCATTCACACAGCAAATGACTGGAACACAGTATTTCTTAGGGCTATCATAGGAGTCCCCAATTGTGTGTGTTCCATCTCTTCTCAAAATCCCTTATAAGCACTGATAGAAGTATTCCCTTGATTGTATAATTCAGGGGTCCTCAAACTATGGCCCACATGCCACATGCAGCCCACAGAGGACATTTATCAGCCCACCTGGTGTTTTTGACTCTGCTGCCTGTCCTGCTTAGCAGCCGACTTGTCCAGGTACAGCAATGCATTGTGTGGGATATGCACTGAGCTCTCTGACTCCCCCTCCTTTTCACTGTCCCTCAATTTCTTTTCTTAGTCTTAGGTAAGGGTCCCATAGTTCCCATTGAAAACTGATACATTTGTTAATTTAACTTTATTTGTTCTTTGTTTTAAATATTATATTTGTTCTTTTTCATTTTTACTTCAAATTAATGCACTTGTAGCGTGCAAAGGAATTTGTTCATAGTTTTTTTTTTTTAACTGATCATCCAACAGTCTGAGGGACAGTGAATTAATTAGTACCCTGTTGAAAAACTTTGAGGACCCTGATAACCCAATGTTCTACTCCTCCGCATTTTAATAGAACCTGTTAGCCAAAGCACGGCTATTGATACTCAAATTCTTAGTCCAGTCCATCACCCCAGTGTAGCTCTTACTGGTGCCAGGATAGTAATCAAACAGAAATGCTCTGCGAGAATGACTGTCATCTTTAAAGTGCTCACTGAGTAAAGAATAACATTAGAAGTAGGAATTTACCCAAAATGACTATGTTTGGAGTGAGAAGCATCATTGATGTGTCTGCAATCTTGACTACTTAGTCTCAGGTATATTAGGAGAGAGGATATCTCTTCCATCACAGTCATGGGCACATGAAAGCAGTCAAACAAAACAGAAGCCAGAAAATAGAATTTTCCAAAAAGTGCCATTTTCAGAGTAAGCCAAGTGCCATTAACTCTGGCAAGTTATTGCAAGACACTAAAATAACAGTTGGCGTGGGGCTGGTTAATGATACCTTGTTAGTAACAGAAGATAATGAGATGATAAGGGCAAGATTCATTGACCTTTCTGAGACTTCTGATTTAGAAAATGACGCTTTTGGGTAAGCTAATTGAATCTGGCTTTACTGCTGCAGTGAGGGCTGGTTTCTGGTCTCATTTGATTAATCAGGACAGTCCAGGGCTGTTCTGAGGTGCTTCTCTTGATTTACTGCTGATCCTCCCTGATAGTGCCCGAGGGCTCAATAACTGATTGAATTTATTCTATTTATTTTAAAATTATCTTTCTGATGTTAGAGATAAGCTAAGAATTCACTTATAGAGCAATGAAACCACTTCAAATCATATTTCCTGTAGTATTCCACCACTTACTCTGCCTTTTCTCTGAAATGACTTTATTCATTTGCCAGGAAGATTCTGGAAGGTACTCTCTTTTTTTTTTTTTTTTTTTTTGGTTTTTGGGCCACACCCTGTGACGCTCAGGGGTTACTCCTGGCTATGCGCTCAGAAGTTGCTCCTGGCTTCTTGGGGGACCATATGGGACGCCGGGGGATCGAACCGCGGTCCATCCTAGGCTAGCGCAGGCAAGGCAGGCACCTTACCTCCAGCGCCACCGCCCGGCCCCGGAAGGTACTCTCAATGGTGGGGCAAGTACTATTCTGGTGGCTCAGTCTCCTGTTATAAAGGAGAGTAAACAAATATGACGTGAAAATAAACAGTTTGTAGAATTTCATCTGTCATTAAATTTCCCTAAATGTCCATTTTTAGGTAATTTGCTGAATGACCATGCAACTCTTTCATTGGCAGAAAAGTTTGAATATTTCCCAATCAACATTGGTTTGGTTGATTTGATTGGCCTGGTAATGGGTGAAAATAATTTTGGGGCAGAGGTTTTACTTATTTTTTACATTTCTTGGGGAGAGGATATTTAAAATGTTTGACACCTACTAAGAAAGCTTGTAGTTCTATTTTTTATTAAATTTTAGTTCTAGTTTTCATAGACTCCAGTGAAATATAAAGAATGTAAAGCAATTCTATTTTTAAAAAATGTAAATTTATTTCTTTTGCAACTCGTGAGTTGAGATTTATTCCCTCAGTCTTTCAAAGACACACCTGTAAGCAGTCATTCAAAGAGTTGAGCTGAACTCTAAAAATGAAATAAATCAGAAACCAGAGCTAGAATTTATAGGCGAATGATAGAGTGGACTTCTGACCTTGCCTTTATATAATAGAGAACAGCCCAGAGGTAAAAACCTATTAACCGCACATACCTACCACTCGACCTTCCTGCCTTTCTCTTCCTATACAGGTGCTCAAAAGAAATCAAAGCATCATTACAAACAGAAAGTTACATGCGATTGTTCTTAGGACATTTATTTATAGTAACCCAACATTGGAAGTAATTTAGTTGTTCAGAACATGACAAATGCATTATAAAATTACAGTATAGACACAGCATGTTTCCAGAATTCTCAATTAAAAAATGAATGATGGATATAAGCAACAACACTGATATAGTTTAAGTTAATTGTTCTCAATGAAAACAGGCACATACAAAAGAAGATACAAAAATGTGTTTAAATATTGTTTTTTTTTCTTTTAATTTAAATTTATCTAAAGTAACAGAAAGCAGATCAATATTGGCCTGAGACCCACAGTTGGCATGGTGTGGGGACCCAGGAGAATAGGGACGTGAGAAGCTCTTTGATGAGTGAGAATTGCATACAGGGTGTGAGTATAGACAGAAAAGGAGATTAGGATGTGGAGATACAGTTCAGAATCTTCTGGTAGTGTATCAGGGAAGGGTACCTGGGAGAGCTTGAGGCCCAAGGCCTTTATCTAGCAGATGCTTATTTCTGGGGGGAATCTCTCATTTATGGCCATTAGCTGATTGGATGAAGCCCATTAGCATTATGGAGAGCAATATGCTTGATATAGAATCTAACAATTGTGTGGGAGAAGAGCCCTAGCACAGAGAGTAGGGCAATTGCCTTGCATGTGGCAAACCTGAATTTCATCCCCAGCATCCTCAGTAGTTTTCTGAGTAACACTGGAGTGAGTTCTAAGTGCAGAGAAAGAAGTAAGCCCTGGACACCACCATTCAAAAGCTCTTTCACATAAATGTTCAGAATAATGATTGACCAAATATCTGGTCATAACCACCTTGACCAGTGGATGCACAAACTTTACTATCAAAAGAAGTGTCAGAGTGGAGTGACATAAAGAAGGGAAGGAATCTGGGAACAAATGTACCTGCTGAGCTGTCAAACCTGATCACAGCTGTACAAGTGTTTGTATGAGAAGAGATTTATCAATCTCACTGTGATTTACATATTCACAGTTTGCCATTTGCCAATTTTCTTTCACACTTGACTGAGATCCAGATTCATTTCTGGCTCTGTGTTCAGGGACCCCACCTGGCAGGCTCTCAGAGACCATATGTAGTGCCAGGTATTGAACCCAGGTTGGCAGCACGCAAGGTAGGTGCCTTACCTGTTCTAATCTTTATCTAGCCTCTAACTGACTTCTAAAAGTTCATCTGTGAACAAATAAAATGTTTACAAATAAAATAATTTCTAAAAATGTTTCCATTATAATTTTTTAAATGAGATGTTGAAAAGTTTTTAAAGCTCAAAAACATTAGGGCATAAATATTATTTTAGCCATTTCTGTGGAGCATAATTGAAAAATTCACATGTCTGGTATTTAAGTATTTTCTTAAATAAAGTAACTTTTATAAGAAAGGAGTTCTTGTGTGTGTGGCGTTCTGGGCTGTTAAGATGATAAGAGCATGTCAAGGACTGAGATACAAATTTCTTTTGACAGAGACATTGCATATCAATAGTGACTTCTAGCAAGATAATTAACTCCAAAATAGAATGCCCTTCTTGCCTCTTGCTTTCTCTCCCATCCCACCACACCAGTAATTGGTAGATAATTATTTGAGTAGCAAAAACAAACTTTCAAATCATGCCTCTTTCTTGTTAAAAAAAAAAAGAGAATTAAATTCATTTCATGATTATAAAGACTAATGAGAATCCAAGGATATATTAAATGAAAACCCAAAGAGTCAGTTAATATTATCTAAGTCCTGTCAGCTCAAGGATTATTTTTTTTTAAAAGGATAATTACTCATTCTTGATATTAAGCAAGATTTACAATAAAATGAAACAGTTATTTCTCAAAGTTTGCTTTTAGGAGTTTTTTGAACTTGCATTTCAATATTAAAACTTTGACTCGAGATAGCATGGAGGTAAGGTGTTTGCCTTTCATGCAGGAGGTCATCAGTTCGAATCCCGGTGTCCCATATGGTCCCCCGTGCCTGCCAGGAGCAATTTCTGAGCATGGAGCCAGGAATAACACCTGAGCGCTGCCGGGTGTGACCCAAAAACCACAAAAAAAAAAAAAAAACTTTGACTCAATCTGTAATATCATGGAACTCTTCATGCATGTTCCTTCTCATTAATGTCAACCTTTTAAAATCATGCTTACTACTTATATTGCATTTAGTCTCTGCAAGAGGATGAAATGAAAGAAGTAAATACAGTAT
This sequence comes from Suncus etruscus, assembly GCF_024139225.1. Taxonomy (NCBI): domain Eukaryota; kingdom Metazoa; phylum Chordata; class Mammalia; order Eulipotyphla; family Soricidae; genus Suncus; species Suncus etruscus. The sequence continues at coordinate 121,915,443 of NC_064855.1, forward strand.
TATTTTCTGATGACATAAACTTGAAAAAAAACTAAAGATGCCACATAGAAACTATTAGAAATAATAAATGGGTAGAGAAAATCAGTAGACTACAAGATTAATAAGAAAAATATGTGGCATTTCCAAATATTATCAGTGAACTGGAAGAAAAAAGAGATCAAGAAAAAAAATCTGGTTCACAAATGGCATGAAAGAATAAAACACACGAAGAAAAATGAATGAAAGAGAAACAAGTTTTTGCAACAAAATTCCAAGGTACTGTTTTAAAGGATAGAAAGGGAGGGACAGAGCAATAGAATGTGGGATGCTTGCACTGTACGTAGCCAGCCAGGACTTTATTCCTTTTACCACATATGGTTCCTGGAGCCAGCTAAGAATGAACTCTGAGTAAAAAAGCAGAAATAAGCCCTGAGGACCACTGCATGTGGAGTCCTTAAATCCTCACTTCTTCAATATAGAGAGACATACAAAATGGAAGGCTATCTTGTAGTCGTGTTTGGGAAGCATTAATGTAATTAAAACAAACCTCTTATAGGGAGCCACAGACTCTAACATTCTTATCAAAATTCCTATGATCAATTTTAAAGAATTAGAAGAAAAAAGTATTAAAATTTAAATAAAAGAGTGCCTGAAATCATTATAGATATCATGAGAAAAAGTAAAAGTAGGGGTATATTGATACTCAGCTTCCAACTCTTACAAAGCCAGAAAAAAATACACAGGTGCATTCACAAATCTCCAATAAGAGTCATAATGATCAAATGGAATAAAGGAAAATCTAGTTAACGAATTGTACTGGGGAAACTGGAAAATCACCCTCCATTTAAGGCAAAGAATCACTATAAGATTATATACTGAAGCAAATTCAAAATGGATAAGAGACAAGGATGTAAAGCTCAAAACAATAAAACACATAGAAGAAAATATAAGTTATTGATTTTCTCCTATCAGCATTATAGATATCAGTCCTAGAAATTACTTGGGGACTTAAACACAAATAGGTAGTGAGAATACATCAAATTATAAAAGCTTCAAAATGAAAAAAAAATATCTATAGAATAAAAAAGTCCTTTAGTTAAATGGAATAAAAAGTTCTTGAATATTAGAGATCCGATTAGGGATTATTATTTACAGCATATAGAGGCTGGCGCAGTAGTGCAGCAGGTAGGGCATTTGCCTTGCATGTGGCCAAACTAGGTTCAATCTCCACCACTCATATGGTCCCCTGAGTGACTCCTAAGAGTGACCCCTGAGATCAGAGCCAGAAACGAATCCATAAGCACTGACAGATCTGGTTCCCAAACACAACAAAGCAACAGTAACAAAGTATATAATGAACTCTTTCAACACAAACACAAACAAACAATCAAAGCAGCAGACAACCCACTCAAGAGATTGGCAAAAGATCTGTAAGGACAGCTCTCCAGGGAGGGCAGGCAGATGGCTAACAGGCATATGGAAATGTTCATCGTTCATTTTTATTAGAAAACAGCCAATCAAAATCACAACAAGACATTATATCTCTCTAGTGAGAAAGTCTTATATCAAATAGTATTATATCAAAAAATATTTTGATAGGAGCCGGCAAGGTGGCGCTAGAGGTAAGGTGTCTGCCTTGCAAGCACTAGCCAAGGATCAGGACCTCGGTTCGATCCCCGGCTTCCCATATTGTCCCCCCAAGCCAGGGACAATTTTTGAGCGCTTAGCCAGGAGTAACCCCTGAGCATCAAACGGGTGTGGCCGAAAAACCAAAAAAAAAAAAAAAAAAGATTTTGATAGTCTTGTTATAACAAAAAAAAGATTTTGATAGTCTTGTTATAACAAAAAAAGACTTTAGCAATAATGCTAAAGTTACAGAGAAAAAGAAGCCATCATATTGAAAATTAGAATATAAATATGGTGCAACTATTTGGAGAAACATTATTAAATTTCCTCAATAAAGCTAAAACCTGAACTACCAAATATCTATCAATCCCAATTTTGGGTGTCTATCTGAAGAAAAAGGAAAAAAGAACTTAAAAAAATAAGTGCTCCCTTTGACTATTGAGGCATTACTCACAAAAGCTAAAAGAGGACACCTGCCTCAGTGTTCCTAGATTAGTCATTTATTGTCAATGATTAGTGAATGAAAATGTGCTAAATATATGCAATGGAAACTATTCCACCTCAGGAGGAGGTGACATTTTTGCTGTTTTCAGAAAAAATTTGGGATAAGTTCAAGGGTATTGCATGATACAATATATATATATCAGAAAAAGGACAGTTGTTGGATGATTTTGCCTATATGCAAGATATAAGGAAGCAAAGAGGATGAACAGAGACAAAATTAAAATGAACATGACTACATTGACTATGGAACTGAGGTAAATAGAGTGGAAGTTAATAGGATGCTAGAATTGGATGAGTGGAATTTCATTTAAAAAGTGAAAGAGGGTTAGAAACATACATACCTCCTTGTCCCTGAGCACTATAGAATAAAGCTCTGGAGTGAGACAGGAGAGAACACCACCAGGTAAGAGCATGGTTACTCTTGACCAGTGGCCAAGTTGACCAAGACACTTGAGTAACACCATGAGTACCCTCAGTATCACTTGGAAGGCCTTGAGTAACTTAAAAAATTCAGATTTCTCTTAATAGGAAAAAGGTATGAGGATGCAGTGAAAAGGGTCATTTTCAGAGAAAGACCTCAGAGATGGTCATCCTAATACCCAAAATATACAGCAACTCTAGTTTCCCTGAGGACTAAAATTGAGTTAAGAGTTTTGGTGGCTGAACTGGGAGAGAAAGTTGTAACTGAAAATTCCAGCAATTTATAAACTGTGGGTAAGCAGCAGTTCTAACTGGGAATCATCTCCCAGACGTGGCACAAGAATAGAACATATCCCTGGGGAGATTTTGGGTACTAAATAGCATGAAAAATGTATACACATGATAATTCAGTTACTTTTAGGTCAACCTGGAAGAAACTATTGTCCAGCATACAAAGGTGTGAAGAAATTAATGCTTATGGTCATCTTGAAAAGTCCAAGGATGAGAAACCACCTAAAAGTCCAGCTCTGAGGACTGAATACAGTCTTTGTATGTTTGCATATTAAAATTCTTGCAAGTGTTGAATAATTTCTACAGTATTCAATTCAATCCTAAACAGTTTTTTTCTTTGAGGAAAAAAAAAACAAGGTTAAGTTGACCCTACAAAGGAACTTACTGAAGTGAGAAAATAGATTGGGTTCTTGCAGAGACCACGAAATCTCAATATCGTGTTTCAGGATGCAGTGACAAACAATTCTAATATCACATGGGAAGTGAAAAATTTATTATCATTAGTTCAAGTGCATAGTAAACAGAAAACCAGGTCAAAGATAGTTGCTAAACTCTGGCAGAAAATATATACATATCTAACTGTATTTTTCCTACATCTTCCAAAAACAGTCCTTTATTAGTCTACTCTATCATCTATCTATCTATCTATCTATCTATCTATCTATCTATCTATCTATCTATCATCTATCTATCATCTATCTATCTTTTATCTATTCTATCTATCATCTATCTCTGTCTCTGTATATCTCTCATTATTTCTACCAATCATCTATTAACTGTCTGTCTCTATTTAGACATGTTTTAACCTACCTATTACTAAAAACTTTTTTTTAAAAAAGTCATGTTAATACCCTAGTACATACATCCAGTCACTATTACCTACTTGAAAAGCAGATCCTCATACATATAATTCTATAGTAGTCCTTGAGGTGACATCACCATGGCTTACTCAAGTAGGCCCCCAATCCAATTGCAAATATTGGATTGCTTTTATAAGAGACAGAAGACATAGATACATAATGAAAAGACAAGATGACTTTGAATGAAGAGACTGTAGAGACACAACCACAGAGAATTCCAATTGTGCCTTGAAGCTGAAAGATGGGAAGAAGGAGCTATGCTGGAGTTTATAGATGAACCACGGGCCTTCACCACTTTGATTTCAGACTTCTGGTATCTGAAACTGTGAGAGAATAAATTCCTGTTGTTTTAAGGTACTAGTGTGCAGTGATTTCATCTGTCCATCTCAGAAATTAAAATAACACCAAACGTAAGTTTTATGGGTCTTTGGATGAGGGAGATTCAATGAGAAGAGAATTGTTTTCCTTTTCTGACCACAAACACAAATGTAAGCCTTTACTTACATTCAAGGTGTGGGATTCTAAGAAAAAAATCTGGATTGATTTCTCATTAGTGTTCTCCATAGGATGGTGGAGTCACTCTCATTCATAAGCCAAAGGGAGCATACACTTGTGAATCTTAAATACCTTTGTCATTGTTGAATAATTCATGTTTTCACACTCCTGTAAGGGAGTAAGGTTTGGTGGACAAGGCGAACCAATTTACCCAGAGAGGCAGCCAGAAGCCACACTGAATGACTTTGGGAGAGGCTGAGACAACTCCAGGCAGAGAAAGAACAGTACACCATCTTTTATGGTCGCAAATGAGTTTCTTTCTCCCAGAAGTCTAATTCCCTTATGCTTTTCAATCCACAAATCTCTAATTTCTTATTCCATAAAAACTAAGACTTCTCTCCTAAATATGTGTCTGCCCTCCTTAGCACTGTATTGAGGACTTCGAGAAATGGAAACCAGGCAGTCTCCTTTTCTTCTCTTCTCATTTCCTTGAGGCAACCCACGTATCTGTTGTCATTTGTCCAGAGATGCTAATGACCACAGCAGTGTTTGGACTATCTATTAAACACAGGAATGAGCCGTCTGCGTTCCACGGGAAACCACAATAATTGTTCCGGGGAACCACCCACTTGATGTTCATTTTTTTGCGTCACCCACTTGATGTTCATTTTTTTGCGTCACCGCCAGGCAAAGGGGATGCTTTCCAAACTGCTTGGATGATTTCTGCCCAGGAGAACGTGTGCAAACTCTTCCACTTGCACCTGGTGTGTCTCCTGTGACCCCAGGCTGGAGAAAAAGAGCTTCAAGTTTGATGCTTATCTGGGAGGCCCAATTTCTTGTTCTCTTATTAAACTTACTTCTCTGTTTCCATACAACTATGTAGATGAGATACTGTTGTCTGAAGCATCAATTAAAATGATTTTTCTGAGTCTAGTTTTCACTTTACGAAATGACCCTCAGACTGATTAGACAATAGATTTGAGGACATGTTCTATTTCATGATGATTCATCTTTATGTCACTATGTACCTTAAATATAACTGTGAAATACTTGTAATTCACATTGGTCACAATAAAAGTTTTTAAAAATTAAAAAAAAAAAGACTTGCTGACTGCATTGGCCAGGGAGAGTCTCCACGCTGCACACTTCAGTGTCTTGTCAGACAGGTCCCAGGGCAGTCTTCAGCCTCCCCAAAGTTCCAGAGCAGAGTGATTACCAGGACAGACACTGCACTTGCTATTTTCCAGTCGCTGCATTTAATGCCAAACTCAAAACGCTTGCACTGAGTTTAATAGCGAGACAGGGAGGTGAAGGGGGACACACCTGCATTCACCCAGCTATGATCCAAGGAGGACTGAAAGTGACAGAAAGAGGGGCAGAGACAGAGAGAGGAAAAGCATGCACAGCCTTCCTTCTTCCACTCAATGCAGTGTGGGTGGCCTCGGGGTACGAGCAAGACATCCCTTGAGGGTCTTCAAGGATCACAAGCCCCTGTGGTGTATGGCAAGGGGGACACGGGCTTAGAATTTCTCAGCAGGGTGAGGATGAAATTGCTTATTGAAACTGGAAGGAAAAATAATGAAACCACAGGATCACAGAAATGCTTGGATTTTCCTGTTGAAAGGGAATGCAGAGACCAGCTAACTTCATCTTCTTCAATAGAAATGGGGAAAGGGGTGAACTGGGTCCTCATGAGGTCAAATGATTTTGGAATGGGATAATATTCTGTCTCTTTGTTGTCTTCCTCAAAGACTTTCCAACTCAAATGTTTGTTTCTGTATGGATGATGTCTTTGAGAATTAACTCTTAGTTATTCTTGATTTGTTGATGGGAAAAGTAGAACAAGGGGCATCATTTCTATATTAGTTGACTTTGTATGTTAGGACATGATTCCTTGGAGAGTAACATGGTTCTAATAAATTTTGAGCTATATCCCCAATATCAAATACAAACTTTCATGAAGGGACTCTTCTTTTTTATTTTTTCCACTCTATATATTAAGTCCACTTTTATTTCATCCCATTCCACTTCCTTTCACTCCAACTTAGGGTATGTTAAATGAGTTATGAGGAATCCATTTATTATTTAGCTAACACCTCTGAAATAACTACATGTTTGTTTGCAGGGAAGGCTTGTTTCTGGGTATATTTTTGTTTTTGCTTGTTTTTGTTTTGTTTTGTTTTGGTATTTGGAGAGTTTTGGTTTGGTTTTAGGCATAGACCCAGTTGTTCTTAGGGTTTGTCCTGGATCTGCTGTCATAATCGCTCACTCCTGGCACTTCTGAGAGGACTACATGCAGTGATGAGCATTGAATCCAGGTAGGCCAAAATCAAGGCAAGTTCTTTAACTGCTGGTCTATTTCTGATTGTATTTGTGATCACTTAAAATGTAGGTGTTCTGAGACAAGGGATATGGCTCATCTATAAAGTATATGCATTGAAGGCCAGGGTTTGCAACATGGCACTGGAAAATAAAATGTTCATATATTATTATAAAAACAGAGCATTTATATGAATCTAGGAAGAGAAAATATTGATAGAAGTTTTAACAATCTTTCATCTTACCTTGATTTTGTTCTCAGTTCAACAATAACTGGTTTCTAGAATATCTACATTCTTTTATAGAAGAGACTTTGAGGTAAATTTGATAATAGCATTATGCTATAATCAGAAAAATGTACTTATGGACCCAGGATATTGTTTGTGTTTTCTGGTGATTATAAAGACTCATTGATCTATTTAATCTAATATTAATAAAAAGAGATGAGTGGAATATTAGATAGAACTAAGACCAAGGATCAGTAAAAACGGCCATTATTTACTGAAGATAGTTGAAGTATCTCAGGCCTCCAGCAAACTGGTAGAATAGAAAATCACCAATAAAGTCATTTGAGGATCTTAATACTTGCTTTATTAATGGTGAATGCTTATCGATATACAAACAAAATAAAAAGGGATCTATAAACATGTTTCCATAAATGGTACTATTTTCATAAAATGAAATTATGCTGAAGATGTAGCTAAAGACAAAGTTAGCTAAACTAACATTCTCGTCCAAGGTTAGACAAGGGAGGAATTAATGTATTTCATGTTAGTACGTATATATTTTAAAACAAGCAGAATTATGCAATGACATTGTGCTGCATACAGAGCTAGGAAAAATTCATTGCAGTGCATTGGACCTTGATAATTCCTGTTGACAATTCCTTGATAAAATTTCAGAACAATTTACAGATATCTACCTGAAAGGGAGGGGTTTTCATCACTTAGATGAATTTCAGGAAGTGTAGAAATTCCACTGAGAAATTAAAGGACAAGAAGAGAAGGCAATTTTACTAGAGAGAAACACATATTTTAGTAATTATCTAGTCCAAGGACAAATAGCATGTTATTAATTTAAGAAGCATAATTGAATGCAAATATTTAGTGAACATTGCATTTTTGTTAGAGGGCTAGACAAAATAGACCATAAAATATAAATCATGATTTCTATAATGAAGATTATTGGAAAGAAATTAGCATATATCTGGTAATTAGAACTACACAAAACAGTATTGTAGTCATGAGAAACAATTTGAAAAACAATAGAGCAAGAAATGTGAAGACCTAGGAGAGGTGCATAGAGCATATTCTGTTGATCTTTTCTGGGGGAGTTTAGAATTAAATTTGATTTGGGGTGTGGAATGAATGTGTCTGGACAAGAGTCATCAAGTGGCTTTTCTTTTCAGTTGCACTTTATGTTATAATAAAATAGTTTCCTGCCCTTCTGTTTGTGACTGGGGGAGATATTCAAATTCCTGGTTGCTTCCCAGTAGCAGTAAGGAACTGGGGCTATTCAGATAACTTAGAATTTCCAGGGTAATTGCTTTTTAAGGATAACCAACTTTCCTTCCAGTCCTCAAAACTCTTGGCTCTGTCCAATGGTCTCTTCTTTCTAGGAGTTAATGAGCCATCAGATTGCATGGTGGACAGCATCAGACCATAGAGGATCCAATCCACCCTACCCACTAAGCTATGATTTACAAATGTTGTTTAATGTCCCTACTCTACTGCAGTATCTGATTATATCTGTTTCTTGCTGGTAAAGGGGCTCCCCAACAACTCTGGAGACCTCCAGGTCTACTCTTAGAGTTGCTTTTTTTGTTTGTTTGTTTGTTTGCTTGGAGGCCACACCCATAGTTGTTCAGGGGTATTTCTGACTCTATGCTTAGAAATTGCTCCTGGCAGGCTCATGGGTTCATATGGGATTCCGGGAATCAAACCTGAGTCTGTTCCTGGTCTGCTGCATTTTTTTTAATATAATTTTTATTTTGATCATAGTGGCTTACATATTGTTGACAATAACATTTTAGAAACATATTTACATAAAATCAGGGGGGATTCCCATCACCAGATTGTGCTCCCTACACCTCCATTTTTGTCCTACCTCCCATTTCGTCTTCCCTCACTCCCAGGGCGGCTAGAATATGTGGTCCCCTCTGTATCCAACCCACTACTTAGTAGTCTTGCACCAGTTTGGTCTTGATGCCTCCCTTATCTCCCCCTCTAACTGTAGGCAGGACTAGCTAGTTCAAGTTGCGTGGTTTTGCCTGAAAAAATTGTTGTTCCCAATTATACTTATTTTTTTCTCTTCCTTTCTTTTCTTTCGTTATGTGCTATGCCATGTTTCTTATTTCAAGACCATGGTGTGTTTTTTGTTTGTTTGTTTTTGTTTGTTTTTTGTTTGTTTTGTTTTGTTTTTGTCTGTTTTTTGTGGTGCTTATCGATATAGTTGGAGTCCTCACTGGATATTTGACACTTTTTTTGGTACTGGTGGAGTGTTTCACCTTCTTTTTCTCCTTCATCTCCCAAATCGATGATGAGAGCCTCTAGAAGGATTCCACCCATTTTTGGGGTATTAGACTCTTACCCCGGTCTGCTGCATTTTAAGCAAACACCTTACCACTGTGCTATCACTCCAGCCCCTCCTTGGAGTTGCTTCAGAGGAAATGTGGTGTCATGGTTGCAGTTCAAAGTCTTCTGCATGCAGATGCACAGTCCAGACATTGGAACTCTAACCCAGCCCTGCTAAGATTTGTCTTACTGAGAGCACTAAGGCAAAGAGTTTTGACAGCAGAGTCTCTGCTTCTCCAAGGAAGCAAATATCTTTTCCATTGGAAATTCTTAAGTGAAAGAGAAAGAAGTGGAGAAAGAAACGGCTTATTACTTACTTCTGGGAGATGATTGTGAAGGGAATTATATTAAGGGTGTTTCTCCCAAAGCAATTTACCTGGTGGCCACAGGACGCAAAGTCAGGGTGATCCTTGAGTGCAAAGTCAGTAGTAAGCCTTGAACATTGTGGGGTGTGACCCAAACAAGTAAAACAAAACAAAACAAAACAAAAGATTCCTCTAGGGCAGGGCCACAAAATGTTGTACGGAGGGCCGTTTGCGGCCCGTGGGCCGTGAGTTTGAGACCCCTGGCTTATAGTTTGTCAAAGAAGGAAATGCCATGGATTTGTGAGATTTGGTCCAAGAATCCTATAGAGTGCAAAGGTGCTGGTTGAAATTTGTGCTTTAAAAGTTCCCAAACCAGATGACATTGGTGTGCATTCTCTAGTGTCACTGGATCCTGCCACCCACTATTTCATCACTGGGGAGTTTGGTTTGATTTTACTTCTCAAAAATTTTTCTACTTTCTCATCAACTCAGAGAATCTTGGCTCCAATTTCTTTGAAATTTGTGTATTATTCACAACAATCTCAGAAAAACTAATTCTCGAGAGTTTTCATGTCTAACAGCTCAATCCCTGGAGATGTGCAGATGCCCTCTTGCTCATTGATCCTTCCTTGAAGCCCCTGAAGGATTTAATAGCTGCACTTGTGGGAATTTAAAAAAATTATTTTTTATTGTTCCATTTCTCTTAGCAGCACATTTTGAGATGGATCTTTCAAGATAAAAAAAAATCACTTAGATTCAGAGATAAGCCAAGATGAATGTAGCCCCAAATGGTACTTACATACTCAAAGAACACATAGCCAACTGAAATCATCATGTTTGCTTTTCTTCAAGAACTGAGGATCAGGTTCTGTGTATAATGTAACTTAGGTGAGAAGGTCTAGAACTTAAGCTATTGCAGTATGAACAGTGACTCACTTAAATGGCGAGGGGATGAGGAATGGTCTCGCTTTCCCCCTCTCCCAGGCTAGAGTCTGCGGGGAATGAAGAAAGGAAATAGGTGCTAATGAGATCCTATGTCATCAGTGATTCCTCCCACCTAGAAACTCAGAACTCACACTAGGGCCCCAGGGGGAGAGAAGCTTTTTAGAGTGTATGCAAAAAAATGAAGTTCACAGAAATCTTTTAAAACACACAACAGGAAAAGCAACATATGCTCTGTGGACAGAAAGGAAGCAGTATCTGACTCCAGTGATCTCCTAGGACATCAGCTGCATTCAGAATGACCCATCAACTTGAAGCTAAAGACTGAACCCTCCCTTCTAAAGTTTAGCCTTTATTGATCCAAGGGATTGTAGGAAGCAGATACTCCAACATACTAGAAGGAGTATCCCCATGACTTTGCAGTAAACCCCAGAATTCTGTTCAACATTGGAGTAAATTAAAAAAAAAATTCTCCATTTTCTACTCTGAGACTTTGCAAGAGAACCTGCTTGTTATTGTTACCGCAGGAAAATATGGGACACTTTTGGTCTCAATCCAGCTCAGGATTCTTTTGGTGGGAGAAATGTTTCTCACGTCTCTGATTTCCACTGAATAATAAACCATTTTGATTTTGTTCAGTTCCGGCAGGAGTTAGACTCCCCAGGGTTTGGAATGTTGTGGCCATCTGGCTTTGGTTGAGTTACTGATGCTTTCTGGGCCCCAGCCTTTTCATCTATAGAACATGGGTGAAGGAAATACCTGGTCAGATTGTGGGTTTAATACATGCTTGATGATATGGTGTCAACATTGGGTGTCCAGTGTGGCCATGACTGCAGCAGTATGTGGCTGTTTTCTTCTTTCTGTCCTCTCATCAGCCATTCTTCAGCTGTGGCCATGAGAGAAGGTTCCCAATCGCTTTGTCCCTAACCAATAGCAGTGCTCTTGGACATTTTTCTCTCCCTGTCTCAATTTTTTATCATTCCTAAAAAAATAACTGTTGCTGGTATACTAATAAAAGGAAATATATGTAAAATACTCAAAGCTATTTGGTCCATATCAAATAACTGGTTACAGTTACCTCCATACAATGACAAAAAGGCATGATGGGATAAATGAAAATGTGTGGAACTCCATCCATGAGACTCCTCATACATTTATTTATTGAACCATTGAGAAATACTGTCTGGCTGCCTGTTCCATGGCATACTAGGGAGATGGTAAAAACAACAAACAAAACAAACAGGTTTTGTGTCTTCACAGATGATATTGTAGGGGAGAGATAAGTTCATAACTAAGTCTCCATCATACCTTTTTTTTTATCAGTACTTCCCTTCACATTGGAAAGTGGCTGAATCTCCCTTCTTTTACATACAGACCCTCTCTTGCAGCCACTCCATATTTCTGTTTCTTTTTTATTAAAATTTTTATTAATATCTTTATTTAAACACCTTGATTACAAATACGATTGTACTTGGGTTTCAGTCATGTAAAGAACACCCTCCTTCATCAGTGCAACATTCCCATCACCAATGTCCTGAATATCCCTCCTCCCCACCCCACCCCCACCTGTACTCTAGACAGGCTTTCTACTTCCCTCATTCATTCACTTTGTTATGATAGTTCTTAATGTAGTTCTTTCTCTAACTGCACTCATTACTTTGTGGTGAGCTTCTTGTCGTGAGCTGGACCTTCCAGCCCTCTTCTTTTTATCTCTGAGAATTATTGCAAAAATGTCTTTTATTTTTCTTAAAACCCATAGATGAGTGAGACTAGTCTGTGTCTATCTCTCTCCCTCTGATTTATTTCACTCAGCATAATAGATTCCATGTACATCCATGTATAGGAAAATTTCATTTCATCTGTCCTGATGGCTGCATAATATTCCATTGTGTATATGCACCACAGTTTCTTTAGCCACTCATCTGTTGAAGGGCATCTTGGTTGTTTCCAGAGTCTGGCTATTGTAAATAGCGCTGCAATGAATATAGGTGTGAGGGAGGGATTTTTGTATTGTATTTTTGTGTTCCTAGGTTATATCCCTAGGGGTGGTATAGCTGGATCATATGGGAGCTCAATTCCCAGATTTTGAAGGAATCTCCATATCACTTTTCTTTTTTTTTTTTTTTTTTTTTTTTTTTTTTTTTTTTAATTTTTTTTTTATTTAAACACCTTGATTACATACATGATTGTGTTTGGGTTTCAGTCATAAAAGGAACACCACCCATCACCAGTGCAACATTCCCATCACCCAAGTCCCAAATCACCCTCCTCCCCACCCAACCCCCGCCTGTACCCTAAACAGGCTCTACATTTCCCTCATACATTCTCAATATTAGGACAGTTCAAAATGTAGTTATTTCTCTAACTAAACTCATCACTCTTTGTGGTGAGCTTCCTGAGGTGAGCTGGAACTTCCAGCTCTTTTCTCTTTTGTGTCTGAAAATTATTATTACAAGGGTGTCTTTCATTTTTCTTAAAACCCATAGATGAGTGAGACCATTCTGCGTTTTTCTCTCTCTCTCTGACTTATTTCACTCAGCATAATAGATTCCATGTACATCCATGTATAGGAAAATTTCATGACTTCATCTCTCCTGACAGCTGCATAATATTCCATTGTGTATATGTACCACAGTTTCTTTAGCCATTCATCTGTTGAAGGGCATCTTGGTTGTTTCCAGAGTCTTGCTATGGTAAATAGAGCTGCAATGAATATAGGTGTAAGGAAGGGGTTTTTGTATTGTATTTTTGTGTTCCTAGGGTATATTCCTAGGAGTGGTATAGCTGGATCGTATGGGAGCTCGATTTCCAGTTTTTGGAGGAATCTCCATATCGCTTTCCATAAAGGTTGAACTAGACAGCATTCCCACCAGCAGTGGATAAGAGTTCCTTTCTCTCCACATCCCCGCCAACACTGTTTATTCTCATTCTTTGTGATGTGTGCCATTCTCTGGGGTGTGAGGTGGTATCTCATCGTTGTTTTGATTTGCATCTCCCTGATGATTAGTGATGTGGAACATTTTTTCATGTGTCTTTTGGCCATGCGTATTTCTTCTTTGTCAAAGTGTCTGTTCATTTCTTCTCCCCATTTTTTGATGGGGTTAGATGTTTTTTTCTTGTAAAGTTCTGTCAGTGCCTTGTATATTTTGGAGATTAGCCCCTTATCTGATGGGTATTGGGTGAATAGTTTCTCCCACTCAGTGGGTGGTTCTTGTATCCTGGGCACTATTTCCTTTGAGGTGCAGAAGCTTCTCAGCTTAATATATTCCCATCTGTTAATCTCTGCTTTCACTTGCTTGGAGAGTGCAGTTTCCTCCTTGAAGATGCCTGTAATGTCCTGTAGTGTTTTGCCTATGTGCTGTTCTATATATCTTATGGTTTTGGGGCTGATATCGAGGTCTTTAATCCATTTGGATTTTACCTTTGTACATGATGTTAGCTGGGGGTCTAAGTTTAATTTTTTGCAAGTGGCTATCCAATTGTGCCAACACCACTTGTTGAAGAGGCTTTCCCTGCTCCATTTAGGATTTCCTGCTCCTTTATCAAAAATTAGATGGTTGTATCTCTGGGGAACATTTTCTGAGTATTCAAGCCTATTCCACTGATCTGAGGACCTATCCTTATTCCAATACCATGCTGTTTTGATAACTGTTGCTTTGTAGTACAGTTTAAAGTTGGGAAAAGTAATTCCTCCCATATTCTTTTTCCCAATGATTGCTTTAGCTATTCGAGGGTGTTTATTGTTCCAAATGAATTTCAAAAGTGTCTGATCCACTTCTTTGAAGAATGTCATGGGTATCTTTAGAGGGATGGCATTAAATCTGTATAATGCCTTGGGGAGTATTGACATTTTGATGATGTTAATCCTGCCAATCCATGAGCAGGGTATGTGTTTCCATTTCCGTGTGTCCTCTCTTATTTCTTGGAGCAGAGTTTTATAGTTTTCTTTGTATAGGTCCTTCACATATTTAGTCAAGTTGATTCCAAGATATTTGAGTTTGTGTGGTACTATTGTGAATGGGGTTGTTTTCTTAATGTCCATTTCTTCTTTATTACTGTTGGTGTATAGAAAGGCCATTGATTTTTGTGTGTTAATTTTGTAGCCTGCCACCTTGCTATATGAGTCTATTGTTTCTAGAAGCTTTTTGATAGAGTCTTTAGGGTTTTCTAAGTAGAGTATCATGTCATCTGCAAACAGTGAGAGCTTGACTTCTTCCTTTCCTATCTGGATTCCCTTGATATCCTTTTCTTGCCTAATCGCTATAGCAAGTACTTCCAGTGCTATGTTGAATAGGAGTGGTGAGAGAGGACAGCCTTGTCTTGTGCCAGAATTTAGAGGGAAGGCTTTCAGTTTTTCTCCATTGAGGATAATATTTGCCACTGGCTTGTGGTAGATGGCCTTCACTATATTGAGAAAGGTTCCCTCCATTCCCATCTTGCTGAGAGTTTTGATCAAGAATGGGTGTTGGACCTTATCAAATGCTTTCTCTGCATCTATTGATATGATCATGTGGTTTTTATTTTTCTTGTTATTGATGTTGTGTATTATGTTGATAGATTTACGGATGTTAAACCAGCCTTGCATTCCTGGGATGAAACCTACTTGATCGTAGTGGATGATCTTCTTAATGAGGCATTGAATCCTATTTGCCAGGATTTTGTTGAGGATCTTTGCATCTGCATTCATCAGTGATATTGGTCTGTAATTTTCTTTTTTGGTAGCGTCTCTGTCTGGTTTAGGTATCAAGGTGATGTTGGCTTCATAAAAGCTATTTGGAAGTGTTTCTGTTTGTTCAATTTCATGAAAGAGTCTTGCCAAGATTGGCAGTAGTTCCTCTTGGAAAGTTTGATAGAATTCATTAGTGAATCCATCTGGACCTGGGCTTTTGTTTTTCGGCAGACATTTGATTACTGTTTTAATTTCATCAATGGTGATGGGGGTGTTTAGATATGCTACATCCTCTTCCTTCAACCGTGGAAGATTATAAGAGTCCAAGAATTTATCCATTTCTTCCAGGTTCTCATTTTTAGTGGCGTAGAGTTTTTCAAAGTAGTTTCTGATTACCCTTTGAATCTCTGTCATATCAGTAGTGATCTCTCCTTTTTCATTCCTGATACGAGTTATCAAGTTTCTCTCTCTCTCTTTCTTTGTTAGGTTTGCCAGTGGTCTATCAATCTTGTTTATTTTTTCAAAGAACCAACTTCTGCTTTCGTTGATCTTTCGGATTGTTTTTTGAGTTTCCACTTCGTTGATTTCTGCTCTCAGCTTTGTTATTTCCTTCTGTCTTCCTGTTCTTGGGTCCTTTTGTTGAGCATTTTCTAGTTCTATTAGCTGTGTCATTAAGCTACTCAGGTAAGCTCCTTCTTCCTTCCTGATGTGTGCTTGCAAAGCTATAAATTTTCCTCTCAGTACTGCTTTTGCTGTGTCCCATAAGTTCTGAGAGTTTGTGTCTTTATTGTCATTTGTTTCCAGGAACCTTTTTATTTCCTCCTTGATTTCATCTCGGACCCACTGGTTATTGAGCATGAGGCTGTTTAACTTCCAGGTGTTAAAGTGTTTCTTCTGAGTCCCTTTGGAGTTCACAAATAATTTCAGAGCCTTGTGGTCAGCGAAGGTAGTCTGCAAAATTTCTATCCTCTTGATCTTATGGAGGTATGTTTTATGTGCCAGCATGTAGTCTATCCTGGAGAATGTCCCATGTACATTGGAGAAGAATGTGTATCCAGGTTTCTGGGGATGGAGTGTCCTATATATATCCACTAGGCCTCTTTCTTCCATTTCTCTCCTCAGGTCTAGTATATTCTTGTTGGGTTTCAGTCTGGTTGACCTGTCCAGTGTTGACAAAGCCGTGTTTAGGTCCCCCACAATTATTGTGTTGTTGTTGATATTATTTTTCAGATTTGTCAGCAGTTGTATTAAATATTTTGCTGGCCCCTCATTCGGTGCATATATGTTTAGGAGAGTGAATTCTTCCTGCTCTACGTACCCCTTGATTAATATAAAATGTCCGTCTTTGTCCTTTACAACCTTCCTGAGTATAAAGTTTGCATTATCTGATATTAGTATGGCCACTCCAGCTTTTTTATGGGTGTTGTTTGCTTGGATAACTTTTCTCCAGCCTTTTATTTTGAGTCTATGTTTGTTCTGACTATTCAGGTGCGTTTCTTGTAGGCAGCAGAAGGTTGGATTGAGTTTTTTGATCCATTTAGCCACTCTGTGTCTCTTAACTGGTGCATTTAGTCCATTGACGTTGAGAGAAAGAATTGTCCTGGGATTTAACGCCATCTTTATTTCAAAATTTGGTGTGTCTTTTGGGTAGTCTTGTCTTAGATTAGGTCTTTCAGTTTTTCTCTTAAGACTGGTTTTGTGTCTGTGAAGTTTCTGAGCTGTTTTTTGTCTGTGAAACCATGTATTCTTCCATCAAACCGGAAAGTGAGTTTTGCTGGGTATAGTATTCTGGGTGAAGCATTCATTTCATTCAGTCTTGTCACAATATCCCACCACTGCTTTCTGGCATTGAGCGTTTCTGGTGACAGGTCTGCTGTAAATCTCAGGGAAGCTTGCTTGAACATGATTTCCCCTTTTGATCTTGCTGTTTTCAGAATTCTGTCTCTATCTGTGGGATTTGTCATTGTGACTAGGATGTGTCTTGGGGTGGTTTTTCTGGGGTCTCTTTTGGTTGGTACTCTTCGGGCATGCAGGATTTGATCACATATATTCTTTAGCTCTGGGAGTTTCTCTTTAATGATGTTCTTGACCATTGATTCTTCCTGGAAATTTTCTTCCTGGGTCTCTGGGACTCCAATGATTCTTAAGTTGTTTCTGTTGATCTTATCATAGACTTCTATTTTCGTCTGTTCCCATTCTTTGACTAATTTTTCCATTGTCTGCTCATTTGCTTTAAGTTTTTTGTCCAATCTCTCCTGCTGTATGGAATTGTTATGTATCTCATCTTCCACAGCACCAAGTCTATTCTCAGCTTCTGATACCCTGTCCCAGAGCTTATCCATTTTGTCATTCACTTCGTTTACTGAGTTTTTCAGGCCTGTTAGTTGACATGTTATTTCAGTTTGGAGTTTTGTCATTTCTGCCTTCATATTTTCTTGGTTCTTATTAGTGTTCTGTTCAACTCGATCCATGGTTTCTTGGAGTCTGTTGAGCACCTTCCATATTGCTAGTCTAAAGTCCTTATCTGAGAGGTTGATTAGTTGTTCAGTCATTATCTGGTCCTCAGAATTGTCATCTTCATTCTCTATGTCTGATGCTGGCCTGCGCTGTTTCCCCATTGTCACATTTGTATTGTGGGTTTTTCTACGTGTTGTAGTGGTATTCATTGTCTATATGATGTAGGCAGCACACTCCTCTGGCTCCTCCCTTTCTGGATGGGCTGACTTGCCTCTAAGGGAGGGGAGTCCTCCGTGGATGAAGCCTCACACTGGGTCAAATCTTAGGCCCGAGCATGTAACAGAGAAGACAGTCCAGAGAGAAATGTTTGCTTCTGTGATATAGCGCCGTTCTTAGTGTGATTTTTCCTTCTTGTTGCAATGGAGTTCTTTCCTTAGAAAGAGTGCACGGCCGCGTAGCGAAGCGGAGCGGCCGTGCTCCTCTGAGCCTCTTTTTGCCCCACTCGCAAGAGTTTCACGCAAGAGGACAGTAGACAGACATAGACAGGTCACACTCACAGTCTTTCACAGCTGAGCCCCACTGGGCCGGTGTACTTTCGCGGATTTTCCCCGCCTGGTGTCACACACAGGGAGCCAGCTTTTTCAAAGGATAGCCGGTTTTTATGCTCTGAAGTCCCTCCCTGAAAATGGCGTCTGGGCGAGCGAGGTTTCTGGAGGCTCTTTTTGCCCCACTCGCAAGAGTTTCACGCAAGAGGACAGTAGACAGACATAGACAGGTCACACTCACAGTCTTTCACAGCTGAGCCCCACTGGGCCAGTGTACTTTCGCAGATTTTCCCCGCCTGGTGTCACACACAGGGAGCCAGCTTTTGCAAAGGATAGCCGGCTTTTATGCTCTGAAGTCCCTCCCTGAAAATGGCGTCTGGGCGAGCGAGGTTTCTGGAGGCTCTTTTTGCCCCACTCGCAAGAGTTTCACGCAAGAGGACAGTAGACAGACATAGACAGGTCACACTCACAGTCTTTCACAGCTGAGCCCCACTGGGCCGGTGTACTTTCGCGGATTTTCCCCGCCTGGTGTCACACACAGGGAGCCAGCTTTTGCAAAGGATAGCCGGTTTTTATGCTCTGAAGTCCCTCCCTGAAAATGGCGTCTGGGCGAGCGAGGTTTCTGGAGGCTCTTTTTGCCCCACTCGCAAGAGTTTCACGCAAGAGGACAGTAGACAGACATAGACAGGTCACACTCACAGTCTTTCACAGCTGAGCCCCACTGGGCCGGTGTACTTTCGCGGATTTTCCCCGCCTGGTGTCACACACAGGGAGCCAGCTTTTTCAAAGGATAGCCGGTTTTTATGCTCTGAAGTCCCTCCCTGAAAATGGCGTCTGGGCGAGCGAGGTTTCTGGAGGCTCTTTTTGCCCCACTCGCAAGAGTTTCACGCAAGAGGACAGTAGACAGACATAGACAGGTCACACTCACAGTCTTTCACAGCTGAGCCCCACTGGGCCAGTGTACTTTCGCAGATTTTCCCCGCCTGGTGTCACACACAGGGAGCCAGCTTTTGCAAAGGATAGCCGGCTTTTATGCTCTGAAGTCCCTCCCTGAAAATGGCGTCTGGGCGAGCGAGGTTTCTGGAGGCTCTTTTTGCCCCACTCGCAAGAGTTTCACGCAAGAGGACAGTAGACAGACATAGACAGGTCACACTCACAGTCTTTCACAGCTGAGCCCCACTGGGCCGGTGTACTTTCGCGGATTTTCCCCGCCTGGTGTCACACACAGGGAGCCACTCCATATCACTTTTCATAATGGTTGAACTAGATGGCATTCCCACCAGCAGTGAATAAGAGTTCCTTTCTCTCCACATCCCCTCCAGCACAGCTGCTCTTGTTCTTTGTGATGTGCTTCAATCTCTGTGATTTGAGATGGTACCTCATAGTTGTTTTGATTTGCATCCCTGATGATTAGTGACGTGGAGCATTTTTCTCTTTCAGAATCACTCCAAAATCTATACCTTACTCCACTGACAAGGAAGTAAAGAACCTGGTACCATTCTTGCATGCACAAAACCATGTATTAATTAAAGTGTTTGCCCAGTGGAACAGTTTGCTTCTGCTCATAATTCATCAGCATCCCTGCTAAATAAATATTGGAGTATTCATTCATCCCACACGGTTATCTAAAAGGCACTACATTCATCACAAGGTTCATAAGCTGAGCGACTCAAGTATTAAAAATTCTAATGAAAACATCTACTCTGAATTGTAAATGTTCCATTTTTGTTCTAAAACATGAAACATTTTTCAGTACTGAACTGTGCTGCCTGCTAAGATGGTTTGTCAGAGTATGGCACTGGGTCTTTCCTCTTGTGAGTATCAAAATTTAGCATCCACCAAATTTGGAATATTTGGACCATGATGATACAGGTATGGTGGTAAATATCTGTGTTGGTCATTCTTGGATACCTCAAGATGGAAAATATTAAGTAATAAGCATGCTCGGATTCAAAGTTAGAAGGTAGAAAGTTTTATTGGAAGAAAGAGGAGAAAGGAGAAGGAGCTCTTCATGTGGGGAAGAACATAGCACAGGACTAAGATAAGTATGCTTCCTTTTGGGGGTGGGCAGGAAGGAAAAGGAAAACTGAGTCAATGGATAAAAATGTTCCAAATATTACAAGGATCCTACAGAGGGGTCTGGCCGGTCTGAGACTTTTGAGTTTGGCCATTTGCCTTATGCTTTGACTATTTTCTTAATCTGCCAGTAAGTCTAAACTCATGGCTGGAATTTTGTGGTCTTGGGGATTATAGGAACATTTAAAAATGTAGTACAGGGATAATCAAAAGGGATACTGCCCATAGAAGCTGGCAAGGAGAAACCGAGGCTTCCTCTTCTAAGGAGAGATAGGATGTGAATTGAATGTGAGCTCAAACTCTGGATTGGGGTGGGTGAAGCCTGCAACAGGGCATGGGAACTAAGCCTTGTGATCTCTGTGGCTGACATGGTCTAGGATGTGCTGACCTTCTCTCACTACCCATCAAATAGCAGTTCTGCTGCCAACATTTGGCAAGAGTCAGTGAGGGTGGGAACAGGACCCCAGGAAACCCAGGAACCTGGGAAGCAGGAAGTGCCTACTTCTTTTCTGCTTTCTGAGTCATGAAGCCACATATAAGTCACAAGAATGTCTCCTCTTCCTAATCTCTGCCTTTATATGTTTTTATTTAATGAACAAAACTGATCTACAAAGTTATTGATGGTTGAGTTTTAAGTATATGATATTTCTATATTCATTCATTATCAGTGTTAGCTCCCTCATTCCCCATATTACACCCCTCTAGCCAACTGGATAGGCTCCCTCCACCAGTACTTCCATGCTCCATTATCCCTCATCTACTCACCAATCGGCAATGAGACAGCACATACACAACGAAGTTCAGTGGTTGCAGCTTAGATCTCATATTTTCAGTGTTGTCAAGTCTGTGCTTTGGAAGTAGAACTGGACCACTCTTCCACATGCCCTGTATAACCAGAGCCAAATTTCTCATCTCCCATTAATTTTCTATCTCACCTTTTTCCTTCCTGCCTCTATTTTTTTTCTTCTCTGTCAGCTCTGGGTGAAGGGTGATTCAGGCATCTGACTTTAAATAGCTAGTCATGAGGAATTCTTCTATGACAAAGCCCAGCCCCAAACTGATGAATATGATGCCCCGAAGCCATCAGCTTCAGACTGCATGGACTCCTCATTTGGGGACCACTGAAGAAGTATCAGCTGAGGCTGGTGGCTTGGGGTTTTGTAGCAGAATAACTTTGAACAGACTTGGGCCCTATTCATATGGGTCTTTATTTTGCCCAATCTTTTTTCTGACTATTATTCCAATAAAAAGTCATAATATCAATAGGCCATGAAGAATATTTATAATTGGAATGGGTTACACACAAAGATTTATGACTCAGGCAAATATTGGTCCCTAAAGCTGTTAAAGATAAATAATTAAAAGCATAACTTCTGGGTGACTGATGTTGCTCATCTGGAAAGCATGTTTCTTGCATGCATTCTAGAACCTTGGGATTATCTCTTGTCCTACAAAACCAACAAAATCTTGGTTTTCCTCATAAATGGTGTCACCTCTGAGTCTGTCAAAAATTCAATAACTGAGACAATATTCATCATGAAGTCCAGACTCCATTGTGTCTTCCTTCAGCCTTCCATTTCACTAGAGAGAAATACCCAAACTAAATAGAAAATACAGATTAAGAACTCTCAAGAATTTTCTTAAGAATGGAATAAGCTGGCTCTAAGAAATTTTATATTTAAATTTCCACAGAAATACATGTGATTGATTAAAAACAAATGAGTTTGTATTTTGTATCTAAAAAAACATTTTTTGAACATAAAGGTGCAAATCTTTGGGGGGCAAAGAGCTATTGGCACTTTTGCAGTTTGTGGAAATTAATATAAATAAGGAAGATATCAAAGGGAAGATCCAACACTGGAGCGATGTCCAATGGGCTGAGCGCACAAGCTATACAAAGGGGATCAAGTTTTTGTGTCCAACACTTCCTGTCCTCTAAGCATCTGAAAACGCTTCCCCAACACAGAGCTAAAGTAACCTCCAAACACCACCAGTGGTTGGTGGCCTTTCAAACAACAACAACAACAAAAAAAACCCCACAGAACTATTCTCTTGCAATTGAGAATAGTGTTCACATTTTAAGTTGACTGTAATAGCAGGGGGTGGAGCCACCATTATTTATCTGTTACTAGCTCCATATTTGAGTGTCTGTTTCTTTTTTGTCTTTCTCATCTTAAAGAATGAAATGATATTGTCTGCCTGCCACCGGATAACAATAATTGCAAAATAGAATGCTTGCTTGGCAATTGGAACTTTGATACTCTAGGTACCAAACAGTCGTATGCATTTGATTTTAAGAACGCAAGTAGGATCGAAAGCCTCCCTTCTTGGCATTCCTTCACTGGTTACATCTGTGGTCTATTGTCAGTCTTCGTATTAGTTAAGAGCTGATTCTTGAATGCTTTCTGATGCCTTGTATTGTGCAGAGCAGCGGTGTGGCATGTCTAAATGACAAAACAGGCATTCTTTCTTGTAAACATGGAATATTATATAATGGCTCTTCATTCTAAGAGAACCTCTCACAGCCTCAGAGGGTGTTTTTTTTTAATTCTTATAGAGAGTAACATATCAAGCTAGTATGAAGGTCTCAGTCCTTTTTTATAACTTGAAAAGCATCTTCCAAAGGAAGTTGATTTACATTATTAAGTTTTTCAGAAATGTACAACATGGAGAACACATGTCTATTTTATTTCAAACTTTGACTTTCTGATTTGTAATGAATAGTGTTCACTGGTGTGGAATATGATTTCACACAAGGTAAGAAAAATAAAATTATGATAGCATCTTACTTAGATAATATGTATTTCCAAGAATAGTTATGGAACCAGATAACCTTTCATTGTAAAACCTCTTAAAAATGTAGGTGAAAGACGTTATCAAAAAAAGTTTGTGGGGCCGTAGAGATAGCACAGTGCGGTTTGCCTTGCAAGCAGCCCATCCAGGACCTAAGATGGTTGGTTTGAATCTTGGTGTTCCATATGGTCCCCTATGCCTGCCAGGAGCTATTTCTGAGCAGATAGCCAGGAGTAACCCCTGAGCACCACCTGATGTGGCCCAAAAACAAACAAACAAAAAAAGTTTGGGGCTGGAGCAATAGCACAGTGGTAGGTAGGGCACTTGCCTTGCATGCGGCTGCCAAGGACAGACAGGGTTCAATCCCTGGTGTCCCATATGGTCGGTCTCCCATAGCCAGGAGTGGCCTAAGCATCACCAAGTGTAGCCAACGCAAAAAAGTTTATGCAGTTAAAAATGGGCAATATCTTAAAGGTAGCTCATACTTTCTGTCGCACATAAAATTATTTTGTATTAATAGTGGTTAATAAAATATCAGTTTTGAAAACATGAATAACATGTTTCTATAACAAGTGACACCTTCTATATACTTAATAAATTCCTCCTTTCCAGCCACAAATATTCACTTTATATATTAATTTTTTCGTTGTTTTTTTTTTTATTTTGTTTTAGAGCCACACCCAGCAATGCTCAGGGGTTACTCTTTAGCTCTGCACTTAGAAATTACTCCTGGAAGTGCTCAGGGACCATACAGTATGCCAGAGATCAAATCTGGTCTGCTATGTGCAAGGCAAATTGCCTGAAGCACTCTAGTATTGCTCTGGCCCCGTTATATATACTGAATTTTTATTCATTCAGTTAACAGTGATATTTTGAATACCAACTACATGCATACACTGTGTTAGGCGATAGAGATATTGAAGTAAAATAAAAGAGGGGAAAAAAACCCTGCTGTCTGGAAAGGGCACTTACTGGCCTTGCATGTGGCCTTGCATGTGACCCCCGCCAGAGAGGAGGACCTGGAATGACCCAAAGAGTCCCGAAGGTCTTTTCTAGGAGCCTATGTCAGTGTCTCAGGGTGCAGTTGGAAGGTCTCCCCTGAGAGGCTGATGAGATCAAAGATCTATCTTTAAGAGATGGTAGCAGTAACTCTTAGAAGGTGAAATGGGGAGCCTGAGGACTTTGGCTCCAAAGTCTGGCAGTTATGGATAGTTCTGATTGCTAAAGTTCTAAAGTGGAAAATGACTCATACAGTCTTTTATTCATTCTTTAAATATGAC
The DNA here is from genome assembly GCF_024139225.1 of Suncus etruscus. Taxonomy (NCBI): domain Eukaryota; kingdom Metazoa; phylum Chordata; class Mammalia; order Eulipotyphla; family Soricidae; genus Suncus; species Suncus etruscus. Next base: position 121,939,577 of record NC_064855.1, read on the forward strand.
AATAAAAATGGGAAGAATCTTGCCACATCTGGTAAAGCAGTGCAGGTAGAGTACAGAAAGTACCACTATAATAATGTTAGTTGGGACTGATCACTCTGGACAAAAATTGAGTATTAAAAAAGGATAAATTGATATGCATGGTACCCCTTCATTAACCATAATGAAAACCGCAGTGTCTAAAAGGGGAAAAATAGGAAGGGAAAGAGATTGAAAGATATATATATATATAGAGAGAGAGAGAGAGAGAGAGAGAGAGAGAGAGAGAGAGAGAGAGAGAGAGAGAGAGACAGAGTGGGTGAGAGGGAAACTGGAACATTTGTGGCAGAAAATGTCCATTGTTAGGGTGGTATACATTTTTTTTTGTTTTTTTGGGGGGGGGCACACCCATTTGATGCTCAGGGGTTACTCCTGTTTAAGTGCTCAGAAATCGCCCCTGGCTTGGGGGGACCATATGGGACACCAGGGATTAAACCTCGGTCCTTCCGTGGCTAGTGCTTGCAAGGCAGACACCTTACCTCTACTGCCACCTCTCTGGCCCGAGAGTGGTATACATTTTAAGACAAACTCAATCATGAGCAACTTTGTATTTGGTATTTAAATAAAATATGGAAAAATAAACAAATAAGTTACCTTAAGAGAATGATAGAAACAAATAAATGATTTTGTAACTGATAAATATGGGGCCAACCCAACAGGACCGTAGGTAGGGCATTTGACTTGCCCATAGCCAACCTGGATTCAATTCCCAGTATCCCATATGATTCTCTGCCAGGAGTAATTTCTGAGCACAGAGTCTAGACTTGCTCCTAGGTGTGGCCCAAAAAAAAAAAAAAAACAAAACAAAACAAAAAAAAAACCAACTAAATAAAAAAGAAACTGCTAAATAAGAATAAACAGAAAAAATAATAAAATGTTTTAATGAAATTTGAGCAGGGGCTAAAGGGATCATGTATATCCGTGGTGTAAAAATATTATTAAAAACATTGCTTGAGATAAGCACCACATACAGATAAAAACAACCAGATTGTCCAACACTCGCAAAGTGATGGTGAGCTCTTTTACAGTCTTCAAAGCTCTTTACTGTCTGTCTTCATACGTGACAGCAAGATTCTCAGATTTGAAATTCAATGTAGACTGTTGTTTTTACTTGGATGCAGGAGAGAACTATAGCCCCACCCATATGTGCCTTTTAAGAAGGGAAGAGATGAGCGTTATTTTTCTCAGACAACTGTTGATGTTCTTAGATACATTAGCAAAATTCAGTCATGGTTGTTTTTGCGAAGATCAGTAGAAGAGAAACCTGAAACCATCTCACTTAGTCCCTGTTCTGTGACTTTGGAAGCCCTAGGTATAGTTTGGGTCATCTCTGTGTAGCCTATGTAAAATATCCAAGCATCTTCCTCAAAGATATTTTCAAAATGATGGCCAATGATAGAATCAATGGACCTAAACATTAACTATCTAAGCTCAAAGGGGTCTGTTACAATGGGAGGCCAGAGGGCAAAGAGTGGTGGGATAGGATGCACTTTGGAGCTGTTGGTAGAGGGAGGTTGACACTGGTGGTGGGAAGGGTCCTGACTCATTGTATATCTGAAAGTCAACTATGAAGGACTCTGTAGACAACAATTGTTTCAATAAAAAAAACTCAAAAAAGTGATGGCAGTAACTATTCACCAGTGTGCAAATGTGAGAACTCCTTCAGTAATGAAAAATCTTCAAGCTCAAAATGGCAAATAGCAAATGTCCAAAATTCTTTTCTTTCTTTCTTTTTTTTTAAAATAAAACTCAGCATTTGGCAACAATTACTCTTAATTGTAAGAATGATCTATTCTTTAACTTAGAGAAAATTTGAAGCAAGAATTCACTTTTGAATAACCAAAGTCAATTGTTCTTGCTCTTCTTTCAAATAAAAATAGTGTTCCTTAAAACAAGAAAAGATACAGATGTGCAGACAGCTCTAACATGTTCCCTGGGACTTTCCTTTCACACACCTACCTTCTTGGATTTGTACAAAGCTCTTCCTTAAGTCCTCTTTCTCTCACAGAATAATAAAAAAAATGCCTGTTTCCAAGGCCAAGTTTTTCAAAGAAGTATGCTTTTCACTGTGTAATCAAGTACACATTCAAGTGAAATTGGTAATTTTTTTAAAGTTATATGTTTAGTTGTAAAAAATATATAATACTGATGGCCAAAATAAGTCTGGTTTCATTGTTCTGACCCATTTTTGGTGCTTTCATTTTAGTAGGGCAAACGGTACATACTACCACAGGCAAAGGCTGCTTTAGTATTCTTTAGGGATAGTTAACCTCCAAGTCTGAAAGGTTCTTGGGGTCTCCAAGGACCTGCTACTCCTCACACTTTCATGGACATCAAAATTGGCAGATTTTTTACTGGAATTCAGACTGATGGGTTTTGGTACTCAAATTTCTCACTCAGTGGTCTTGAATTTGTGTGTCTAACAATTTTCCAGGTTATGTTGGGGTCACTTACCTGCCACCACTACTATAGAAAAAGGTCAATGTGATTCTCCAAGTAAACAAGTCATCTCTTATTTAAGACTGCCTAACTATGCAGTTACAAATAGGTATTCTAGCTTCCGAGTATTGTACTTAAATTTTTAAGTATTGTAATAGTTTCTATTATTACACTTATCATGTTTCCAATAGTGTTAATATTTATGGCCTTGATGAACATTTAACACTCTTCAAATGCCACCAATGTGTCCAAGATCTTCCATTGTCCTTCTCCTACTTGATTCCCCTCTCCATCCCCCACCCACCTAGCCACGTTCCCATTCTTAGTAACCTGATAACCCAAGTTTCATAACCCAAAATCAAGGATTTGTCATAGTTTGATACTGTCACTTTCCTTTTTTCCCCTATTTTCACAGATGAGGGAATTCATCAATATTTATCTTTCTAACTTATTTTACTTAATCTGTTACCCTCCTGTTTTGTCCAAATTGCAGTGAACTGAGAGATTTATCTTCTCTTATAGCTTCAAAATTTCCATTATGTCTAAAACAAACAACTTCTTTACCCATTCATCTGTTGTTGGGTGTTTGCTTGGTTTTCGTCTCTTAGTATTATGATAGCTCTGCAATGAACATGGGTGTGTATTAATCTATTTGAAATAATGTTTCATGTTTGGAGGAGAGAATTAAGTAAGAGAAGCTCTATTATTGCATTTTTGAGAAATCTCTATATGGTTTTCATAACATTGCATTTTCATGCATTAAATTCCACCCATAATTTGGTAGTCAAAATAATTTTACTATTGTTACCAGATGCATTTCTACATTAACATTTTCCATTCTACACGCAAAAGGTCTTAATAATCAAAAATTATATTGAGTCTGTCAAACTACTTGACTTTTTGGCTGACACAATAACATAAAGAAATATGGTTTCAGGTGGGCAGTTTGGAAGATGACAGAATTTGAGGCTTATACTCCGGGTAGGTTGTACTGCTATGCCATTTGTGGTCAAGGTTGCTTCTTAGGAAGTAAGAATAATATGTTAATTCAAGGATGACATAACTTTGGCTGTTTTCTGAGAGGATTCTGGTGACCACCAAGGGGCAAATTCCCTCATGGTAACTGTGTGATGCTTACAAGCACTGCCTCTGAGTTTCTTTCTGCCTTCTCAGTTTCCAAGGAAGAAAAATGAGGCAAGATCTTATTTCACCTGCAGAGAAAAATCCCACTTAAAGGAAGAAGGGCCACTTATCAAAGTTTCAGAACCAGCCTTCAAGGTGGCTGGTTGGAAGTCATCATAAGGTTACTTCTACTTAAAAAAGAAATCTGATGGATGAGGCCTCAGAAAGGTTGACAAGCTCTCATTTCAAATATCAAAATAACTCAATGTGTCCACACTTTAATTACTTTTGTCAAACCACACATTTGAGATTCATCGAGTTCAGGGAAGGATGGTTAAATGCCATGAAAAATTGAGAACGTTTTTTTGTTTCAGCAATGATGAAGTGACATTGCAGGTGCCAGTACTCTGCTGTGAGCCCGTTTTTCAAAATTTATTGGCATGATATCCCAGTCAGCCCTGACGTCAATCAAATTTATTAAATATTTATTTTCCACGATGGAAAAACAACAGGAAAGGAAGACATACGAATGATCGGGTGCATGCATGAATATTGAGCGAAGACCTTTCTAAGTGTCTCACTTTGATTTGTCACTCTTCCTTTTACTTAGAAAATATAATTTCTAGAACTTTCACTCATTTTCTTTTCATACAGTCTAACGTATGTTTGGATAGTAAAATTTCATTTTTATTTATTATGGTTTGGTTTGAAGACATTCCTGATGTACTTTTGAATTACAAGATTAAAATAGAAAATGTAACGGTAAGCTGTTGAAGAAGAAGAAGGAGCAAATCTTCCTAAGAGAGGCTAAATCACACATTTGCTTGTAGGCGGTGAATAATTCTTAGGAAAGAATAATGTTCCCATTCTTAAAACCAGTGAAGGTTTTATTCATCTAAAATGATTACCACCAGCACTGACTTTCAAAAAGTCATAGAACTGGAATAGGTCACTCTCAGCTACTGTTTCTTACCTGTTTGAAAGCCCAGGGACTAATAGGTTTTAATAAATTAATTTAAAATATAAGCCATTACACTCTGTCACATCCAATGTAATGCTCACCAGTGGTGAAATGAACACAGTTGTCTCTCTTTTCCTGGAATTTTCCACTTATGTCACCTTTCAGAGGAAGATTTGGGCCAAATGTTTTTATTCCCTCCATTTTCCTCAGTGGCATTGGAGCAATTTTTGCAAGTGGGTAAATTCTAACTTTCTCTCCTGAAAGAAGAAAAGGGTCAACACAGCGTTCTGGGGCTCTCAGGAGAATCATTTTGAGGCAGCATCAGCGACAGAGCCAGTGTCTCTGTCTGGGAGATCTCCACAGTATTTGTTCTTCTACAAGGCAAGTCATTTGGAGACATGGGGGAGATCTGTAATGAAGTTGAAACAACATATTGAAATAGTCTCAAGTAATTGCTGAATACCAGCAGCAGTGAACCGGAATGAATGTAACCAGGCATGTCCTTTTATTCACTCCCCCCACCCTTTTACCTGAGATTTCTTTGTCTGAGGCTGGTTTGGAGAGCCCTGAATAATTACTTGTTAGTGATGAGCTTTGTGCTTTTCTGCACAATCTTGTAAGATTGCTTTTAAAGCATAAGACAAGAGAGGGATAAAGAGAGAGAGAGAGAGAGAGAGAGAGAGAGAGAGAGAGAGAAAGAGAGAGAGAATTTTCAAGGAAACATTGGAGATCAGGAAACCATTATATTTAAATAGAATTTTGTGAAAAGACAATTTTTTCAAAAGCTGGTCACCAACCTCTCAGGAATTGAAGGATATATAAACATATACAACACATATATAAATATATGTATATGGTTATATATAACATATTTATATATAACTCATTTATAAATATTAAACATATTTATATTTAATGATAAAAATCACTTCTCAATAGATATAAAATTTAATTTGATAGAAAGGCTCCTTGTTTAAGCAAAAATATTTTTTAAATATAGTGTATGTTTATATGATTCAGAAAACAAAACAAACTTTTTAACTCTATGAGAAAAATCAGTAACATTGGGAAAACCCAAAATAAGCTATTACGTTCAGTTGTTTAGTTTTTACTCTTTCTTTCAATGTGGTAACAGTCAAATATTAAGTTTTCTAAATCTCAGTATTGATCGGGAAATCATAGATAATATGAATTACCTGAAATAAGTTCTTTTTTTGGTTTCGTTTTGTTTTGTTTTGGGTCACACCCGGCAGCAGTCAGGGGTTACTCCTGGCTCTATGATTAGAAATCGCTCCTCGCAGGTTCAGAGGACCATATGGAATGCCGGGATTCAAACCACCGACCATGAAAGACATGAAAGGCAAACGCCTTACCTCCATGCTATCTCTCCAGCCCCTAAATTAAATTCTTAAACTTGAGTTCATGGGATTTTAATCTACAACAACATGATCCTAGAAACTATAAATATGTTAAAAGTCTTAGAAAATAATTGAAAGTTAACCTTAAAGTTGGCAATGGCTAACAGCAAATATAATATCTCTGAAAATCAAAAAGCAGTGTAAAACTAATATTAGAGTGATTAATTATGAATATCCTATAATATTGAGTATCATTGATGGGAAAAACTTAAAAATCTGTAATGACTCCAGCAAAAGGTAAACCAGAAAACACAAAACTATTAGTCACCAAATGATTAAAGAAGAAAATCAGATCATATACCATATTTGAATATGTAATTATAACTTTATAGATTTGCATATTAACTGGCAATTTTTATTACAATACTGACTACTTTGAGTCCCACCCATTTTTAGGTTAATCAAAATTTGTAGTAAAGCTGTACATTCTACATATGATAAATTCAAGTATTGTAATTTCTGAAGATCATGCTCTCCAAGTGTTATAATTTGCATATTACTTTGAACATTGGTTTCTTTGAAGTTTTTATTAGTTTAAATTTTCCAGCCTATTCACCTCTATAAAAATAAACTGACCAAAATTAAGCTTTTTACATGAAACTCAGGAATGCAATTCTTCTTTTTTCCACCCCCCCCCCAGGAATGCCGTTCTTTATGTATTAGTTTGATTCCAATCTTGACACTTGCTTAGAGAGATTGGAGAGAGGAGAATGAAGGGAAATATGTAGTCCAGAGAGAACACAGTCATCTCCAACCTGTGTTTTGTTTGTTATTTGTAGACTAAGCTTTGTGTTGTAGGATTTGGGACTTGGTGATGAGTTTGGACCTTCTCTCTGGCATTATTTATGCAGGGTTATGGTTCTGCTCAGGCCCTTAAATAGATGGTGCTTGATGATGTATGCATGATCTGCTCCCTAGAGAAAAGTCTCCTTGGCATCATCCACAAATCAAACTGCTGTTGTTTGTCCTGTAAAAGTAATGGGCAAAGTAACATTAAACAACTGAGAGTAGAAACCTAAAAGTGGGATTACTGGATGATATAGCTGCTCATTTTGAAGCTTAGCTTACTAAGGACTCTTCCACAGGGAGTAAACCAGACCACATCCCCACCAGCAGTGCAAGAGAGTTCCTTTTTACCACATTCCTGTCAACACAGATGTCTTACTATATTTCATATGTGCTGTTCTCGCTGGTGTGAAATGATGTCACATTGTTGTCTTGATTTGGATTTCCCTAATGATAAGTAATACTGAGCACTGCTTCATGGGCCTATTAATTGTCTTCCTCTGAAAAGTGTCTGTTCATGTCCTCTCTCATTATTTTATTATTTAATTTTTTTGGTTGATCTTTGTGAGTACATTTTATGTCCTGGATAACAACTCTTTATCTGATGTGTTGAGGGAAAAAGTATTTTTCCTATTCAGTTAGACATCCTTTTTGTTTGCTTTTTTGCTTGCTTGTTTTTGTTTTTAAGCCACACCCAGGGGTTTCTCCTGGCTCTGCACTCAGGAATCAATCTTGGTAAGGTCAGAGGACCATAAGGGATGCCAGGGATGAAACCTGAATTGGCTGTGTAAAAAGTAAGTGCCTTATTCACTGTGCTATTGGCCCCATATAGTTGTCTTTTAGTTTTAGTTTCATACAGTCCATATTGTTTATTTTCTATTTTCTTGCCTTTGCCAGTGCTATCCAACCACTGAAGATGACTTTGAGGATCAAATCTTGGAACTCTGTTTTCCTCCTTGCTCTTTATAGCTTCCGGACAGATCTCAAGGTCTTTGATCCACTTAGAATTGACTTTTGTGTAAGGTGTAAGAGATGGATTGAACTTTAATTTCTTACATGTGGTTATCCAGTTTGCTCAGCACTATTTCTCTCAGAGGCAATATTTATTCCATTTTATGTGCCCAGACTACTTTATCAAACATTAACTGTCCATAAATAAGGGGCTTTGTCCATGGGTCTTCAATTCTGACCATCTGATCAGAGAGCCTATCTTTACTTCAGTACCAGGTAGTTTTGATCACAACAGTTTTATAATACAGCTGCAAATTAGGTAAACAAATGCCACTGCATTTCTTCTTTTTCAATATGTCTTTGGCTATACTTGCCAGAGAAGACAAATCTTGAGCCCTATTCTCCACAATGCTTGGAATTTAATATTCTCCTTTTAATTTAGAAGCATCCTCTCTATCAATCTCATTCTTGCTAGATTGTGACCTGAGTTGTTCTTTTTTCCCAATTATTTTGGGGGTGTTCTGTTATTCTCAAAAGGTTAATTTTGTAATATTTTGGTTGTGCAAGCATTATTTTTAATGATGGTAGTTGAAACTCAAACTGTCAAGATAATAATGACATTTTGGTCTTATCCGAAGCTTCTCCTACCCACAGGCCACAAGGCTGTCTCTTCTGTTTGCTGCGACACTCAGAACCATGAATGGAAGCAAAATGTCAGCTTGTGCTTTGGATAGGAAGGGCATGTCCACCTGCACATCGAAATTCAGCGTCTTCATTTTCCTTTGTTGAAAGTGAGGCCTTGTCATTGAATATTTCCTGACATTTTATCTCAGAATGATTTTACATGGCTACTTATGGAAAACGAGAAGGTGGCTTTCTATGTAACACTCCATCCCATGCCTTGCTTTGAAAATTCCACCATTGAAATATTTGTCCTGTCTTCTCTATCCCATGTTCTCAATTGTTGCATGGATTATTTTTAAAACACTCTTCCTCTGGCTGCATCTTACAGAAATATGTTGCCATTATTGCTGTGTTGTGAAACAATGTGATCTTCAACTCTTGAAGTCCCAGAGAGAACAAAGCACTTTTCCAGTTCTTTGCTTCATTCAGTCTTAGAAGAGCCCATCTAAAGGGCACAGCCTTGAATGGTTGGGTTATCACAACAAAAAACTCAGCCCAAGGAACCTACTTCAGCCAAAAGACCCCTCAGTGGGTAAGTGTAGATAATAAAAAAAAGGAGAACAAAAGCTCAGACCACTCAAAGGGGAAGCATTCACCAGGCTTGGCTTCATTGTGAATGAAGGCAGGGAGCAGATTCTGCTCAAAATACAACAGATCCAGGGGAATGATTTACTCTGCTGTTATTACTGACTTCAAAAACAAAACTCACTTCCAATTTGGAAGAGATGCATTTGAGAGGAATGCATTGAGGTAATTAGGAAAAATGACCGGGAGATCTTGATCATAGATATAAATATAGCTCTCAGAGACAGGGAGGTTTTTTTTTGAAGAAGCAGCCTGTACTTAATTAATACAATAAGTGGTGGGTAAAAAACCTGACAGAGTGATATTTGTTAATAATGCAATCATCTTAGAGAATCCATTTTGCCAAGTACTCTGAGCTTTCAGAATTCTATTGTTCAAAGCATGCAGAGAAAGAGATAAGAAGAAATCTTTATTGCAGGTAGACATATGACTAGTTCCTTGCCAAGGGTAACATAAATCATAAAACCTTTTGATCTTCTCTCAGCAATAGAGGAAGAAAATAAATTACAAATATTTATGGAAAGTCTAATATTCCAGGCAGAATGGTTGTAAAAAATGAAGAATAGTCCCCATCTCCCCCACCCCACAAAAATATAATTAACTACTAGGAGTAGTATACTTGAGTAGAAAGGGTTGATATTCATCTCAGAATCTTCTGATTTTAACAACAAACAAAACCAGTACTGCCTATGATTTCTTACTTAAGAGGATGTAACCTTGTGCTTATTAAGTAATGTTAATTTACTTAGTATTGACAATTCTTAAGAAAATCATTTTAGAATCTTTTCTTGTTGTTTGTGTAGTGACCAATGTGAAAATATATTTTAATAGTCATGAATCCTTCTAACTTTTGCTTTTGGTCAACAGGAACCTACCCATTTTATTTATAAACTCAGATCCTTCTCTCTTGCTGTACCCTACTTGCTCTTTGGATCAAGAAAACCTTCCAAGCGGAAGAGAGATAGAGATAGAGAGAGAGAGAGAGAGAGTGCCTGCCAGAGATAGGGGGAGAGTGGGAGAAAAACTGGACACATAGGTGACAGATAAAGTTCATTGGTGAAGGGAAATGTACATTTTATGACTAAAACTTAATTATGAACATTTTTTAACCATGTTATTAAATAAAGTAATTATAAAAATAAAATAAAACTCTCCAGAGAAAAGTACTATCTGTGAGTCTCTCTCCCATACATACATGTTGGAAAGGTAATACTCTTTCATTTTACTTTTTGTGCTTCATAAAATGCGTCTTAAAAATAAGGGCTAGACAGAACATAAAATAAGAAAATAAGCAGGCACTCTCCATTTGCTGACTGAAAAATAAATTTACACAGCCAAAGCATTATACTGAGAGCTCAAAACTCCAGGGCATTTTTTTGAGCTCACCCCAGTTCTCCTAGATTATTCCTAAAACTTTCCTCATTCTTTTATATTGTGCTCATTTTAGATGCTCTCTATGGCAGAAAGTAAATTGAACTGAAATGGAATTCTTAGTAGGCATATTTTTCTCCACCTTTATAAAGAAGAACTCGAGCCCAGAATCTATGTGCTGATCTTTCTGCTTCTGCAACCGCTAGATAAGCTTAGAACAGATTCATGCAGTATTAGAATAGGCAGAGCTGGGGGAAATCAAGGCTTTAGCCTCTATCAAGCACATTTATGGCCTATTTACATACATTTCTGGTTCACTTAAAAATCCCATTTCTATAAAACATGGTTTTTAATCTCCCACGTTGTCCAAATCATTAGGACGGTTTTGCCGGTGGTATTTGTTTAAAAGTCCTGCTATGGAACCAAATGTCATACATGTTTTTTTTTTCACTTTCCTAGACCTTTCCATGGTATTTATTGACTCGAAATCTTGTGTGAGATTTGCAGAAGAGGTACTTAGCTTCCAGAAACATCTCTCTCTCTCTCTCTCTCTCTCTCTCTCTCTCTCTCTCTCTCTCTCTCCCCTCTCTCTCTCTCCCTCTCTTGTAGTGCGGACACAGCTTTCTCAGACAGTCCTGTCACCTGCTACAAATCCAAGCTCATGCTCCTGTTAGTGCTGAAACCCAGCTGGGCTGGGACTCAATTGCCCATGATCTCTGCTACTTCTTGGGCCACCATATTAGTCATCCTCTTCATGTGGTCATGCAGCAAGGAATGAAAATGCATTTGAAGAACAAGTCAAAATGATGGTAAAATCCCAAGCAGTAAATAATGAGGTCATGAGAAAGACACACACAGTGCCTGGTGCAGTTCTGAGTCTACCTACACCTGACTGCTAAGTGTGGTGTATCGACATAGATGCCTGCTTGAAATTTCATGTATCTTGGCAATTTTGTGCATCAGTGCTTACAGTATTCTACAGTTTAAATGTTCTTTATCCTATTTCTTGAACCCTTGTGGACAGATATGGATCAAAGTATGAGTTTGGGTTCATATTTCCCCCAAATACAAATAATAATTTCAGCAGGATTTTTGAGAGATGATATTTGTAAATTATCTAGGCATAAATTCCCAAGAAAAGCAAAATTGAAGTGAAGATATATAGATAATAGCATCTATTAGATTTTTAAAATAGATTCTTGCTTTGTTTCTACCCCTAGGCACAATACCTGATAGCATTCATTCTACTCTGTTTTCTTTATGTCAAAGGCATGTGAAATGCTACTTATTTTTTGGTTTCATTGCAATAGATTCAATTTTTCTATTTCACTCACAAAATGGTAATAAAATAGACATAAAATTTATGCAGCGGGACTGAAACTGTGCCTGTGTTCTTTGACAGCTTGTGTCAGATGGGTGAGATACAATGCTTGACAAAATTCTCCCTCTGATATATGACACATTAGTTTCCTACCACACATTTTGTTACCCCTAGAACATAATTTATATTGTACTCTTCATCACTGAATTAAAGCTCAGAGCACACCTGTTTGCTTTGCCTTTCAGAAATCTACATTATGAGTTATCTCTTAGGGCTGAGAAAGTGACTACTTACTACAAATGATAATTATTGGAATCATAATCCTCTTGGGCTATGTAGATGGTGATTTCCCTCCCATTTGAAATTCTTTGAGAAAAGATATGTGAACACACAGAGAAACACAAAATTTTTCACAGAGACAGACAACTGGAGGATCTTATCCTACAAACAATTCTAGTCCTATTGGAGAGAGCCAAGCCTTTCACACTGGCTATTAACAGCCTTTCAGTATCACACAGTTACCTTTTCTTGTCTTTATGGGACTATCTTCGTGATGTCTCCAAAATTATTTTGCCTGGCCATATTCTTTGCTATTTTAAAAATATGTTTACCTTTACCTTAGCTTCTTCTGGGCTTTAGAGAGCTTCTCTGAATGTTTTCTTGATAATGAGCTTCATCTTAATGAGCTTCATCTTACAGAGTAGACCGTCTTCTTGGATGCCTTCCCTGGGGAAAACAAACAGAACTGGGCATCCCATCCTAGATCCTCCTATGAGAGATATTAATTGAGAGATGAAAATAGAGACATGGGTTCCATAAACATAGATATAGTTATATTTAAAGAATTGTATTTATATAATATGATTATAGGTATATATATAAATGGTTTCATATGTGATTATATATTTAGTCATAGGGATAGACATATATATATATTTAAATAGAAATATGACAATGCTGGTATTATTAGTACATTCAGATAATTGTGGATATACTTCTTTTTTTTTAGGATGATGCATTCATCAATCCAGCACCAGAAAAGAACTTAGCACAGAACACCTGTGGTGTACCCCAAGACCCACCCATATCTGGGAGGAGTTTTGGGAACCGGATAATAGGTGTAACTACCTGCAAGACCTCCCATTTCTGGGAGGGGTCTGGAAAAGGATAGATAAACCTCTGAGCCAGGGGATTCGGGCCTTTGGCCGTTTCTCTCTTGGCCCGGCTTGGTTTCCTGGCTTTTGGATCTTTGGGCCGCATGGAGCCCAAAGGGAAGATGGCTAACAGGAGATAAGATGCAGGGCTAGCAAAATAATGCTGTGCTTGAAAGGTTGACATAGGCCACACACCTGTGGTGGCAAGGGCATGAATAAAGATGATTCTTCCTGATGGCTGCGTGTGACTGAGTAATTTCACCTGGGCCTGGAACTCGCCGGCTGCATGGAGGATGCAGAGCCATGTGGGCTGGGTGGCATCCTTCACCATCCAGCCCCATCCTTAATTATTTGATGCAACATCTGGCGCTCCGAACTTTGACCTGAATCCTGGACCCAAGAAACCAGCAACAATGGTAATATTTCTGCTTTTCAGTTTAATTTTGGCTCTTGTCGGGTGCACTGAGCCCACAACCCTGGGCCACGTGCAACAATTTTCAAAGATGGCCAACACCCCACCTGGGGGTTCAAAGGCCATTAAAACAAGAGAGGTGAAAGCTTGCATCACCTCCAGCCCAGGCCCAAAACTAAAACTTTGTTACAAGAAACAAAAACCTGGGCCTCTTCAAAGACTTATTAAAAGTCTAAATTGGAAACGGAGGAGAAAAAAGACTGTATTGAAAATGGACTGATTTTCTGAGAATGACCTTTGGCTTGAATTTGAATTTCGACTTTGGAAATTTCGGACTGAACTTTTCCCTGTGAAAATGTGGGCCATAAGCTGCTTCCAAAGTGCGCCCGGAGGAAAAAAAAAAAAGGCAGCGGTGAAGCCCCTCCAGCATCACAAAAGCGGCAAAAGGCTCCTATCGGCCCAGAAGCAGGAACGCCTCAGCTCAGCTTTTGCTCCGCTGCAAGCCTGAAAAGGTAAAACAGCAGAAGTAAAAAAAAAAACCGTCCAAAGTAATGCCCAGAGGGGAAAAGCGGCTGGGCTCGGCTCGGCTGGGATCTCGGCTGGAATCGGCTTGGCTGGGCTCAGCTTTGCCCGGAAAAGCAAAAAACCTGGAATCCACCCTCCAGCGAACCGGCAGCGGGCGGCGGAACCGGCAACCTCATGGTCTACAAAACCGTCTGCGGGGCCTGAAACTGAAAGGAAGCCACGTGGTGAAATCAGCGTGGGACAAAACAACATCTAAACTTTAAAAGTTTAAAGAAGCCACGTGGTGAGATCAGCGTGGGACAAATTAATCATCTGAACTATGGTTTTAGGTGTAGAAAATTAGTGGGTAGTAATATTTTACTCATAGTTGGTGATGGGATAAGTTTTACTTAGTTAGTAGTTAAAAAATAAAAATAAAAGGGAAGTAATTCAGTTTAGCTCATTTAAACATCTAATTTCTAACCACCTGCATCTTTGTCTTAAGTCATTTTCTTTATAATTTAAATGTGTTTTGTTGTCTTTCAGAGTTAATATTTTCAATTGCAAAATGTTTTACTGTGTATTTTAATGTACTTAGCCTGTTTTTAAAATGTATGTTATGCATGTATGCTGAAGTACTTGTGTATAGGAAAAATATAGGAACAGTGAAGTTCCCCCAATATAGTTTAAAAATATAGGAACATGAAAGTTCCGAAATACTGCTTGGTAAAAAAGCATTAATAGAATTTTAGGTTACAGGTGTAAAGTATATTTTGCAAATGATATGTTTTTGAAAAGGGCTGGTATATTAATTTTCACTTTATTACGTTGGCGCATGAAAATATTTAAAAAAGGGGGAAATGTGGTGTACCCCAAGACCCACCCATATCTGGGAGGAGTTTTGGGAACCGGATAATAGGTGTAACTACCTGCAAGACCTCCCATTTCTGGGAGGGGTCTGGAAAAGGATAGATAAACCTCTGAGCCAGGGGATTCGGGCCTTTGGCCGTTTCTCTCTTGGCCCGGCTTGGCTTCCTGGCTTTTGGATCTTTGGGCCGCATGGAGCCCAAAGGGAAGATGGCTAACAGGAGATAAGATGCAGGGCTAGCAAAATAATGCTGTGCTTGAAAGGTTGACATAGGCCACACACCTGTGGTGGCAAGGGCATGAATAAAGATGATTCTTCCTGATGGCTGCGTGTGAGTGAGTAATTTCACCTGGGCCTGGAACTCGCCGGCTGCATGGAGGATGCAGAGCCATGTGGGCTGGATGGCATCCTTCACCATCCAGCCCCATCCTTAATTATTTGATGCAACAAACACCCAGCTGATTTGATAAATGAATGAATAAGAAAAATGGACTGCAACATTTAGAAAATTATTGGAAGAAGCTGTCACTCAGCATCTTTGTTTTATTTTTATTTGGGGGCCATGCCTGGAGATATTTAGGTGTTATTCCTGGCTCTGTACTCAAGAATGACTCCTGAAAATCTCTGGGAAACATACGAAATGCCAGGGGTTGAACCCTAGTTGGCCAAGTGCAAAGCAAACTCCCTCCTCACTGTACTAATGCTCCAGCATCTCTAGCGTTTTTTTTCTAAGATAATCACTAGGATTTAGCTCCCTAAATGAGTGAATAGGTAGTGGTTGCTGACCTCCAATATTTTATATTATGGACAGAATTAGTAATCAGAGTCTTTGCTATTTGGTGATTTTTTAATTTTTTTTTTGGTTTACATCTTACGCATGAGAACAGAAGTTACCTCAAGTTTGAACTTTTGTAAAGGGCTTCCTGGTCTACCTTCGGGTGCTCAAAGTGATGTGGAGTAAGTGTTTAATGAATATTTCATGAGTAGATGATCGCCCCACTACAACCGAAAGTCGATATGGATTCAGTGTCCTTGTTAAAATGTATTCTATTCACCCAAGATGTCCAAACATTTGCCAAAAATGAAAGGCATCTTTTCTGACTATAGGACTGGTACTCTCTTTGTGGCAGGACACTATACCAAGTTCATTATCTACTAAGAGGCAGAAAAATGGAATCTATTCCTATTTTCATAAAGTACAAATTGAGTGATTATTTTTAAGGAATCAGTAACATTCTCAGCAGGTTCTTGAGTTCTTGAGATACAAAGAGAACTGAAGTCTTCATCTTCGCTAACAACCCTGCAGGTAATGTCCATTAGGGAGTCTCTTTAAAATGTGAATTGCTTGATTTATTTATGCCATTTTAAAATGATGAATATCAGAAAAATCCAAAAGAGTCAGGAAACCCAGCACCCTGTGCTGTCTATCAAGATGGGCTCTGAAAATTATAGTATTCATGTGCACAACCTAAAAAAATAAGATAATTAAATGAACTGTTTTGTCAATATCAAAAATGAGTTTGAAAGGCTTTACTTTAGATGTCTTAGACATGTGGTCTTTTAGATAAGATATTTAAATATTTTGGAGACGTGTCTGTTTTCCCATTTTTTTTTTTGTTCAGCAACTCCAGACATTAATGTAACTTTAACAATTGAGGGGGTAATACTGGGGGTGTTTATTGAGAGTTATGAATATCTTGTAAACAGCATAATCACAGTTCTTACTTTGTTGCAAGAGAAAAGCAGACCGAATTTCTTTTGTAGCATTCATAGGCAATTTAACTTTGGAACAGAAGGAAAAAATGAGTATTTCAGAAATAAAGCTGCTTTAATAGAAAATAGGCACTAAAATATCTATGTCAGAAGTGCCAGATCTATGTCAGATGGCTTAGTGTCATCAAGGCTAAGTGTCAAGTTTGTGTTGGGCTAAGCAAAACCAGGTCCAAGCAAGCCCCTCCCTCAATGGGTGGGTCTTACCCTCTGAGCCCCTAAAGTCCTTCCTGAAGATGGCAGAGTCCTGTGAGCACCCCTGCTCATCAAGTGATCATCTGGCCCTCTCCCACCGTGTTGTTTAGTCTGGGACTGAGTGTCTCTCTGGATTTCCTGCCTCGTCCCATTATTCCCTTGTGAGAATGGCATTCTGCCTGGATTCCAGCTGACTTGGACAGTGCTGGCCAAGTTCTACTCTGGAGGGACTGGATTCCTGCCCACTCTTTAGATCATTCGAAAGAAGGCTCCATCTTGGTTGTGGTCATCACTGTCTTTTCCCCAATAGCATTTTTTCACTAAAGGGAGATTATAAAGATTAGGTCAATAGATGGAATAATTGTAATGTCTTTCTCTTTCCAGAAAAAATAGAAAAGACAATAAGAAGCCTCCCTCCACTTCCCTTGACCATCAGCTTTCTTGGAAGCATCACCCTTATGCTGAAGAGGCCTCCTTCGGTTTCCATAAGAATGCCTGGTCAACTCCTTACAAATAGAGGGGAACATAGAATAAGATCTTTGTTTGTGCCATAGCTCAGGAGCTTGTGGTTTGAACTTCTGGTCCTCCACTGAAGTAGCATCTCTACCACATGAACCCTAACTCTGTTTGCTTTAGTCAAACTTCCAACCATAGTTTCTCCGTTATGAGATCGAAGGTATGCCTTGACTCAAATATGCTCTAAATGAAGATGATGCAAAGGAGTATTTCCACTGTTTTTTAAAAATATTTTGTAGGATTTTCTAAAGAATGGAATATTTGTGGGGCTGGAGAGGTGGTGCAAGCGATAAGGCGTCTGCTTTGCCTGCACTAGCATAAGACAAACCACGGTTCCATCCCCCGGCATCCCATATGGTCCCCCAAGCCAGAAGTGATTTCTGAGCACATAGCCAGGAGTAACCCCTGAGCATCACCGGGTGTGGCCCCAAAACAAAACAAAAAAACAAAAAAGAATGGAATATTTGTACCATACAATCAAAAGTACTGCAGATAAGAGTGGGTAAGGAAAGTTGAGACCTTTCATTGTCAATTAAATTTTTGGGGGTCAATATCCTTTCAAAAAAAAAAAAAGCTCACCTTAAAAGACATTTCATTACTTAAAAAAATGGAAAAATGACTGTAAAACATTAAATTTAGGCTCATCATATACAATATCTACAAACATTTTTGTAGGAAGGGGTCTGCAAATTCTTCCAAAATATTATTGTAAATATGTCTATAAATTTGATGTAGAATGAAAATAACCTACAACCATCAAAATCATTGCAGTCAAGCTATTTTTACGACTTATTATTTTTATTTAAGTACTTGATAATTGGGAAAAGGGCATGCAACTGTATTCACATTGATTTGATCATTCAACTACTCTTTTGTTACCTATTACAAATTTTGAAATAAAAACATTTTTATTCATATAAGAGGTAAAAAATTCATTTAAATTTTTTTTTGTTTTTGGACCACACCCATTTAATGCTCAGGGGTTACTCCTGGCTAAGTGCTCAGAAATTGCCCCTGGCTTGGGGGAACCATATGGGATGCGGGGGGATCGAACTGCGATCCTTCCTTGGCTAGCACTTGCAAGGCAGACACCAATTTGCCAGCCCACATTTAACATTTTTTAAATCCCTGATTTCTTCTATAGCATAAAAACCTCTAGAGCAGGGGTCTCAAACTCGTGGCCTGCAGGCCGTTTGTGGCCCTCCTTATAACATTTTGTGCACCGCTGAATAATTGCAATAAAAATTGCATTAGTAAGAAAAAAATCGCATTAAACATTTGCATACCCCAAGCAGTTTCTTTCAGGGTATGCAAATGTTTAATGCTATTTTTTGCTATTTTTTCTTACTAATGCGATTTTTTATTGCGAATATTTGGTAAGTGAATAACTGTGAATACTTTGCACCTAGCACAGACCTCATTTCCACTGCTCCTGCCCACTGTCCCTTGCATTATCGGAGGCCTAAGGGAGAGAAGGGAGAGGAGTTTATTACAGAATTAGATTTTGTCATACCTTCATCATGACTTCATCAAAGCCTGCAGTGAAGAGAAAGATTAATGACGAGCACAGGCAATTTCAGGAAAAGTGGGAGATGCAGTATTTCTTTGTTGAGCACAGGGTCATCACCACATGTTTTATTTGCTCAGAGAAAGTTGCAGTGTGCAAGGAATACAACTTGAAATGCCATTATTGAACTAAACATGCTGAGGAATGTGCAAAATATCAAGGAAATGAGAGAGCCAAACAACTTGCCAGTCTTAAAGCATGTCTAATGAGGCAACAAGATTTCTTCAAGAAAGCAACCAAAGAGAATGTTGCATCAGTTGAAGCTAGTTACATGGCTAGTGAGATGGTTGTTAAGGCAGGGAAACCATTCACAGAAGAAGAGTTTGTTAAAAAAAAATAAATGCGGGGGCCGGGCGGTGGCGCTAAAGGTAAGGTGCCTGCCTTGCCTGCGCTAGCCTTGGACGGACCGCGGTTCGATCCCCCGGTGTCCCATATGGTCCCCCAAGCCAGGAGCAACTTCTGAGCGCATAGCCAGGAGTAACCCCTGAGCGTTACCGGGTGTGGCCCAAAAACCAAAAAAAAAAAAAAAATAAAAAAAAAAATAAATAAATAAATGCCTGTTACAGGCTGCAAGTATTATCTGCCCAGAAAAGAAAGATCAGTTTAGCAAAATCAGCCTTTCTGCCAACACTGTGGCAGAGCGTATTTCTGACATGTCAAGTGACATTTATCATCAACTGTGTGAGAAAGCCAAATGTTTTGATACATACTCAGTTGCTCTTGAGGAGGGCACAGATATAACAGACACTGCGCAGCTCACAATTTATGTCCGTGGTGTTAATTGCAATTTTTAATTGACAGAGGAGCTGTTCACAATAATTCTAATGCATGGCCATACCACTGCTAATGAGATATTTTAGCATCTGTGTGATGCCATTGAGAGTGCAGGTTTGCCATGGAAGAGGTTCATTGGAATAATAACTGATGAAGCGCCATCGATGACAGGGAGGAAAAATGGACTTGTGGCACTTGTTCAAAAAAAACTTGAAGAGGAGGCTGTAGAGAAGGCCATTGCTCTTCACTGCATTATTCATCAGCAGGCCCTTTGTAGTAAATGCCTGCCACGTGACAATGTGATGTCTGTTGTGAAATGCATCAACCAAATCAGATCCAGGGGCTTAAAGCACAGGAGGTTCTGTGCTTTTTTAGAGGAAATGGAGTCAGAATATGGAGATGTGCTCTATTTCACTGAGGTACGTTGGCTCAGCAGAAAAATGTCCTGAAAAGATTTTGAGTTGAGAGAAGAAGTGAAAGCCTTCATGGAGAAGGATGGGAATGCTGTTTCTGAGTTGAGTGATCATAAATGGCTCATGGACTTAGCTTTTCTTGTTGACATCACACATAAGCTGAATGTACTAAACAAGATGTTACAAGGCCTGGGGCAGCTTATCAGTGCTGCCTATGACAACGTGAGAGCATTCTCCACAAAACTTGTTTTATGGAAATTCCAGCTCTCTCAGACAAACCTTTGCCATTTCCCAGCATGCAAGGAACTTGTGGATGCAGGCATACCATTCAGTGGTGAGAAAGATGTTGATGCTATTTTTAAGCTAGAGAAGGAATTTGATCACAGATTTGCAGACTTCAAAAAGCACAGAGCTACTTTCCAAATTTTTGTGGATCCCTTTTCCTTTGATGTGCAAGATACCCCTCCTGTGCTTCAAATGGAGCTCATTTCCCTGCAATGCAACTCAGATCTCAAAGCCAAGTTCAGGGAGATTAGTGGAAAGCAGACATGCATGGGCAATTTTTGAGAGAATTGCCCCCCAGCTTCCCTGAGCTTTCCCGAATGTTCAGGTGCACCATGTGCCTTTTTGGGAGCACATATTTGTGTGTAAAGTTATTCTCCACATTGAACTTCAATAAGTCAAAGTACAGGTCTAAAATTAATGATGATCATCTTCAAGCCATAGTGAGGGTCTCAACTGATTCCTCTCTAAAGCCAAATGTGGTTCAGATTTGTGAGAAGAAGCGCTGTCAAGTCTCTGGCAGCAAGGAATAGGCAAAAGATGCCATGTTCAGAAGAAATGTTCATGATCTTCACTTAATGTTCTTCGTGTTCAAAAGAAATAATTAAAACTGCTAATAATGATGTTTGAGGACTTTTTTGGTGAAATCCCTATGCATCCCCCAAGTAAATTGAGTTTGAGACCCCTGCTCTAGAGTGAAGGAAAAATCGAGATTTCACTGAGTCATATTTGGTGGGGAAGCTAGACTTGTTTATATATTTTCTCATTGGAGAAAATGTCTCTTCATGCTTCACCATGACCTTATCATTTGTTGCACAGACACAGGTACATTATGTTGGGTTATAGCATTAAAGGGTCATTCTCACCTTTATTCTGTTTAAAACCTATATAAAACATGACAGATCTCCTTTATGTCATTTTTCCATTTGTAGTCACTGAATGAATATACTTTTTTTGGTTTTTTTTTCTTTTGTTTTTGTTTTTGGGCCACACTTTATGACACTCAGGGGTTATTCCTGGCTATGCTCTCAGAAATCGCTCCTGGCTTGAGGGACCATAGGGAATGCTGAGGATCAAAACAAGGTTGGTCCTAGATCAGCTGCATAAAAGGCAAACGCCCTTTGCTGTGCTATCACTCCAGCCCCTGAATGAATATACTTTTTCATTTTTCAATGTTTTGTACCTTTCAAATTTTTTTCAGGGAGCTACAGCACACTCAGCAGTGTTCAGGACTTATTCCTGGATCTGTGCTCAGAGATGAGTCCTAGCAGATTTTGGGGGGGTCATATGAGTCAGCCATGTGGAAGACAAGTTCTCTACCTACTGTACTTTTCTGTCCACTGTACAGCCTCTTTCAAACAAACTTTCCTTCATTTTAAAGCCTATTATATTCTAGCCTTCTATTTCCCCTTTCCTATCCTACTGTTCACAGAAACCTAATGGGGGCTCTTTGACTAATTTTTCTCCTATTGTTCATTGTGCAATGCACTCCTTATTACTCTTATGAATTTCACAAAAATAATCTTCCCTTAAGAATTCACTAGAATATGCCACAGATTCACCTTACTTTATAGTGTTGCATTACAGAAATGTTTAAAAAATCAAATCACCAGCTTACACACACATTCACACCTAAGAGATTCATCAAGTGAATATACTCTGGAGCTCAATGACCCTAAAGTCATAGCAGAAGTAACAATCTTTTGTTGTCTAAATAAATTTCTTTTTCACTATTAGTCTGATCCTGTCTGACCTCTAAGTATTTTACTTCCCATCTTAAATAAACCTTATAGTTTTGTAGAAATCTGCTTCCCAATCCTTCCTTTCAATTTTAATTTTATTCCTGCATAGTATTCTTTCTTTCAATTGTTTTTCTGTTGGAAACATCCAAACCCTTTTATTTGCCATGAGTTTTTACTTCCTCATATTCTCCATATGTCCTTTATGGGATCATTTTTTCATATAAAGTACAGTAAATATACTGACTCATTTAATACTTGCTATTGCAAAATATAGCATAAGCCTTTTTAATCTTATTACTAACATAATTATAAAATGCATTAAAACTATTGCTGTGGTTGGACAGGAAAATGTTTTGGGGTATACTGAAATCTAGGAACTAACTACTGCTAGAATAGAGAGGAGGGATCCTGAAAGGACTGAGACTGTTATGTGAGGTACCCATAGAGTTCACTGTGGAGATAGGTGAGCAGTAGAGTACACCTACTACCTGTTGGTTAGATAAATTGGGTTCCATCTTGACTGAGAGCAAACACTGGAATTCTAAGCATGGGATTCTAAGTAATGTCCAGTGTCAGGTAGAACAGAGAATCATGTCCATATTCCTAATCCAGGATGAAGATAAGATCAAGGTTTGATGGCTGCATTGATTAGATATAAGCAGAATAATAATTCAGGAGACTTTGTGTCAAGTTAGGTCTTAATACCAATAAGGGAGAAGATGTAGAAAATAAAAATGAGTCTAGTTATAAAGATGAGTCTAGGGCTAGGGACATGAGTATAAAGTCTGATTTCTTTTTGAGTTTGGGAGCTTCTGATCAATATTGAAGCACCAAACCCATGGATTTAGTGCATATTGAAAGGCTGACACACAGGTTGCCATGCACAACTTTAACTTACAAATTAGTGGTACTAAATCTTGCTGCTGCAGGTGAGGATGTCCACTGATAAGGAAGTCTTGGATGACTGGGGTCGATGTCCTTCCATTAGGCCTCTTTGATCCTAAGCATGCATCACCATGGCGACACCCATCAGCCTCTCAACACAGCTGCTGCTGCTACTGAGAATTGCAAGTCTTTGTGTGTTTACTTAACACAGAGATGAAGAGAGATGGAAAAAGGAGGCAGGGGATGCAGAGGGAGAAGAGAAACAGAGTGGCAGTGACAGATGAGAATTGAGATGTCTCCTTCCAGACTCCTTTCATTGCCGGGAGAGTGTAGGGTAGAGGCAATTTCTTACATCTTAGCATCCAAACATAGTGTTAGCCATGAAAACAGGAACAAGAAGAGAAAACGTGAAAGATTACTCAGGCTAGGTTCCATCACTCAGCCATCTCTATACTAGACCTGGCTAACCAAAATGGAGGCTTGATTGGAAAGCCATGGAGAAATGCAAAGAGACCACAGCACCTAAGAGACAGGGCCAGCAGGGTTTCACAACAGAAAGGCACTGTGGAAATTGGTCACCTGTTGGGGAAATAGGCTGAAGAAATCTTGACTCAGGATATCTAACACAAACACAAACAAACACACACACACACACACACATACAGCAGAAAAAACAGGTAGGGCAAAGATAACTCACAAGAGACAGAGGCCAAATTTTTCAATTGGATTAGGTCAGAAAATGGCACCACAGAGAGACTAGATGCTCCATGAGGCCTGACCACCCACCTCCTCCTCAGAGCTGGCTCCAGAACAGACTTCATCTCACTGGAGCTCCATCTCACCTGTTACTTAATACTTTTTCCTCAGAGACCAGCAAATCTCAAAACAAAACTAGGTTCCCACTGTGGCTTCTGTTTATTTAAATAATGGATGGCAATTTTAGGTAAGAGGGATAAATTCTGTTTGGCTTGAAAAATCCTTTTTTTAAGGGAATAAAACTTAGGGTTTATTAACACGGACATTCCCCTGGTATTGGAGTCCCATATTTGTTCCCTCCGGAATCTCAGTTTTGCCCTCCAGCATGGAAACCCTATTCCAAATAAAACTCACAAGTGTTTATTTAAACGATATCCTTTTATAACAAACCGGGATTTATTCTTGGAGCTGCTGATTGAATGCTTTAATTTACAAACAGCTTTCCCGAGGCTTTGTAAAACTACCAGATGCAAAGGAGAGTGGCCCCATCTCAGAGCACAGGCTGTTTAATGCAGGCAATATTGTAAACAGCACTCTGGGGGAAGGTTTCAGAAGTGCATTTAATTGCTTTTTCCACTTCTCGTAACAGCAAGGGATGAAGCTGAGATGGAATGTAATGGGACCTGCGCCTTCCCTTCACCTTCCAGGGAAGGAAGAGAAAGGTGCGATGGTGAATTTGTCAGGAAGACGGCGCCATCTTTCCTCATGCGTATTTTAATACATTCTTCAAAGATCATGAGCAAATGTGTACCTTTAAATTTCAAATTCTGCCAGGGAAAAGTAACCCAAAGTCACTTGCATTTATCAAGAGTAATATCCCTCTGTGATATCAGAATTTCCACTTCAGAAATAAAGCTTCTTGGGTACATTATCTGCAACAACTTTGAATTGATTTACATCCTATTGATCCAGATAGCTCTGTACAGTAGACGACAAGGACCAGATGGAATAGAGAGGCATGTGAGTCCTATTTGCTATCTGTCCTTTGGGTTTATTGGAGCAGTTATCACAACATGATGTAGACTTCACACCATCAGGTAAACCAAGGTGAGTTAGGCATTAGTTTATGACATGTCCACCGAGGTAAAATCCTTTCAGCACTGTGCTTACAGATGCCATTTCTACAGAGTCTATCTGGTACTTTAAAATATATGCCACATTGTATTGCATTTTTTATATTTAGCCTCTTTAAGTTCAGGATGCATCAGTAGATTAGATTTTCCCTGTTGCTGTTATCTACCATGGTTTATTTGTTTGTCTGTTTGTGCCACACCCAGTGGCAGAGCTCAGAGTTTACTCCTGGCTCTGCACTCAGAAATTGCTCCTGACGCAGGGGACCATATGGGATGCCGGAGATCAAACCCATGTTCATACTGTGTCAGCCGTGTGTAAGGCGAATACCAACCACTCCAGCCCCATTCTTAACCCCCATGTCTTTCTATAGAAGTAACTTGGATGATGCTTAGAAGTGAAAAAAAAAAATCTCAGATTCCAAATTCAGTGAATTAGGACCTGGGCTTATTTTCTCCAGATAATAAATCTGAAAGTTGGTGTTCTACAAGAATACTAAAGATCTTATTAGGTCTACATGTAAACTTCTAATGGATTAATTAGAAGCTATTTTAACAATTAGTCCAGGAATGACATAAACATTTGCTATTTTCATAAATCCAGGAACTTATTGCAAGTGTTAGTTAATGACAATCAGGGAAACTCTCAAGTCACATATGAAACATACACACTTCTTCCTCTTAAAAATTAATCACATAGTCAATGTATCTGGACTGAGCTTGTCACTGATAGTCCTCCCTGATGATGCCTAAAGAATAATGACCTATCCCTCTTGCCATTCATTACGCAGAGACTGGACTTCTTTCCTTGGTTATTCCATTACTAGAGTTCTCAATCCTCCTGAGCACAAATAAAGGTAGACAGAGACAGAGCATTGGGCAAAAAGTGGGGGAGCACTGTAAAAGAGCTATTGCAATGGACACATCAGTCAAGGGAGCCCACTCAATTCCCAGCAAGCTCAGGATTGCAACGTGGCTGTGTTTATTGTGAAATATGCTGAGGCAACAGAGAATACATACAGGTACAGGGGACCCGTCCTAGTAGGGTAGCCTTTGCCATCTGTCCATGGGTATCCTCCTACCCTGGCTCTGAGTCAATTGCTTCTGTGGCTTTGTAGATGGGATGATACACATTTATTTATATATTCAATCCTTAAACAAGATAATACATATGAAATACAGAAACTGTTGGATGACACAGAGCAGGTGCTTAAGGGAAGTGAATCAATTTTTGTTCCTCAAAGACTCCCTGAATGTTAACATTTGGAAATAATTCCATTATATAATTTTTCCTTTGCTAATATGTTGTCTTCTAACTTTCTTAAATTTCTATATTTCCAGTGTGTGAACATTTTGCTTGAAGTAAAAATTGAAGGGATAAAAAGCTGTCATCTCCAACCTACCAGCTGCTAAACAGGTCTTTGTTTCTATCTTCAAGCCTTTCTCCTAGAGATGCTGATAGCACTTACTTTCTGGGAATGTGAAAATGAATAAAGTAAGTGTGTCTAGAGAGTCTGGCATATTGAAAAGACCAATGTTAGCGACTCTAACCTTTGAGTCTATCACACTGTGTGTGCTTAAAAGAAAAGTTTGAAAGGTTAGTGAAAATAAACAAGATTCCAAGAGGATGCAAGCATCCTCTTCAGGAAAAACTCAGTTAACCATCTTTGCAGATTTAGAAGTGCATTAAGCCCCTAAATAAAATATTTAGAAGCATACAGGGGATATACAGAATTGGCATTTTATTGGCAGGATTATAAATGCTCCCTATAAAACCATACATATACACTCTTGAGACCAGAGATAATACAATGAGTAGTGTGCTAGCCATGTATTCAGCTAAGTCCAGTTTTATCTTCTGCATCCCACATGTGCACCCCACCTGTCCCCACCCCTGACAAGCACCACCAGGAGTAATTCTTGAGTGCAGAGTCGTTCCTGAGAGTTGCCAAGTGTGCCCCTCCAAAATAAATAAAATAAAATAAAGAAAAAACATTTATGCCTCAATCTAATTTTAACATAAAATATTTTATCCCAATATTAGAAATTTAACTTTTAACATAAAAATATTTTACATTCATAATCTTAGAAATTTAACTTCTGGGGCCAGAGCAGTAGCGCAGCAGTAGGGCATTTGCCTTGCATGCAGCTGACCCAGGATGGACCTTGATTCAATCCTTGGCATTCCAAGTGGTCCCCCAAACCAGGAGCGATTTCTGAGTGCATAGCCAGAAGTAACCCCTGATTATCACCTGGTGTGGCCAAAACCCAAAAAAAAAACAAAAATCAAAAAACAAAAAATAAATTTAACTTCTATTAAAGAATCATCTAACCTCAACTCATATATTGAAGTAAGAGTGGGACTTATGGGGACATTTCCAAATATACATGATGAGGCAATAATAGACAAAAAACATCCCTGAAGTCCTCTGGAAAACCAATGTTTTGATTCAGCACTTGTAGCTTACATATAAAAACTGGTTAATATTTAAAAGATCAGGGAATAAAATTTTGAAGTACAGTTGTCAACAAATTAATGCACTTTAATATCTGTAATTATTAATACTTCAAAGTAAGTCAAAATTTTCTCAAGCCAGGTTAATCAGAAAACCTCCCCTTTTGGCTCCTTTCAATATTAAACATTAACTGGGCATTTCTTATTAAAATTTGTTGTGATGAGCCAAAGTAAGAACCTTCATTTCAACATCAATGTTCCTTTCGTTCCTCTGAGTGTACAACCATAGACACGTGGGTAAAAGAAATGAGCTCAGTAATTTGGTGGAAAGTTTTGAAGTTACCTTTATGTAGTATTCCCTTTGCTTCTCGACCTGATATTTTACCTAAAAACAAAGAATAAGTTGAGTATAAATTATGAGTTAAAATTATTTCTTAATGGTATATTTTAAAGAAATGTTAATAAATGGTATTTTAAAATGTCAGGCTGGTGGGCAGAAATCAAAATTTGTAGCATCATTTTGGAAATGCTATTGAATTTCCAATGAAGCTCAAGAGGATTATTGTGAAGAACATGACAAATCTAGACATAAATTCCATCAAACCAATACTTAGTGTAGCATCATGGAAGCATACAGAGGGCTATCAAATAGAGAATTGGATATAGACTTCCATTCAATTACAACTCATTCCATTCCATCACACCTCATTTTATTTATTTTATAAATCTTTATTTAAGCACCATGATTACAAGCATGTTTGTAGTTGAGTTTCAATCATAATCAGAATTCCCCCCTCACCATTCCAACATTCTCACCACTAATCCATTCCATTCCATTCCATTCCATTCCATTCCATTCCATTCCATTCCATTCCATTCCATTCCATTCCATCCTATTTCATTCCATTCCATTTTATTCAATTCAATTCAGTTCTATTCTATTCTTTTCTATATTCTATTCCGTTCAGTTCTATTTTGCTCTATTCTAGACTAGCCTACTTTTCTATTCTATTTCTATGCAATGCTATACTATACTGTACTAGGCTATTACAAGCTATGCCATACAATGTTATGCTATTTACATTTGCATTCTTATGTTCACTACAGAATTACTTACCATTCACTACTTACCATTGCAATTATCTAGAAATTATCTGTGCCCAGAAACAGACTTACCACAAAGAAACCATGTAATACACATATGGAATTAAACCACTCATTGTACTTCTATGTGGATAGATTTTAGAATATCATGCTGACTGAACTTAGAAGGAGAGGAAAAGACACTGATTGACTTATCTCATATGTGGTATATAAAGCAACACTGTAGGGGGATATCCAAAGCCCAGAGGCAACAG
Source organism: Suncus etruscus (assembly GCF_024139225.1). NCBI lineage: Eukaryota > Metazoa > Chordata > Mammalia > Eulipotyphla > Soricidae > Suncus > Suncus etruscus. The sequence continues at coordinate 121,967,972 of NC_064855.1, forward strand.
AAGCTAAATATTGCTCTTAATTAGGAAGTTGACCATGAGTGTAAATACTAGAGTGGGGATAGGAGACATTGGAACAATCTTGAAGCAGTGAACTAGATTTTTTATGTATGAAATTCTGTTAATAGTTTTGCTAATCACAGTGCCTCAGATAATCTTTTAAAAAACTGTGTGGTATATTCATGCTATGGAATAAAAAGAATCTATGATAAGATGAAAAATTGCCATATGCATGCAAAAGGGGGTGCTATACCAAGAAAAGTATCAGAGAAGATGCCAAGTTGAAGCATTCAAATTCTGTGTGCATATCAAGAAATAAAAATTGGTGGCTAGACAAAAGAACATATAAAGACAATCCAATAGACATTGATCATAGAAATCAAATTGCCTCAGAAGATGGAGGCTAATGATAGAGATAAGTAGAGGGGAAGAAAGGCTAAAGATGCTTCTCCTAAGAGAAACAACTGTGTTTTTATGTTCTTGCACTGGAAGGAGAGAAAGTCTCCAAGGATAAACAGGACAATAATTATAAGAAAAGATGTGCCAAGGACCTCACACTGGACAAGTAGGAGTCATATCAGAATTCATATTTGAAGGCTTTTTCCATCTATTTAACTAAAACTGCACAAGGATGAACATGAACATCAGGTAAGAGAACATTCTCCATACTCTAGGCTTGGGAGAGAATTAGACAAGGAGAAAGTTTATTCAAAACCACAGAAAATATATCAGTAGAATTTATGGAGAGTCTATGACAATGACAACCACTCACATTGTCTTCATAGGACCCAAACAACCAAAATACCTCCTTTAATTTTTCCACCTTTGAAGCTGACCCTCCAATGAACTCTTTCAAAGTGCACTGTCACTGTGCTCTCTGTATCTGTCTTCTTTATTTTTTTTTAATTTATTTAAACACCTTAATTACATACATGATTGTGTTTGGGTTTCAGTCATGTAAAGAACACCACCCATCACCAGTGCAACATTCCCATCACCAATGTCCCAAGTTCCTCCTCTACCTCTGTGCTCTTGTAACTTCTCTCTCATCATCTGAATGTTAAAGTTGTCTCCTTCTGAAGTGATTCTTTCTCTTAGACACTCCCACCCTGGGGTCCTGATTAGGATTGGTTCTACTTTCTATCACTCGCACACAGAGTTTTCTCTCCCAGCCAGACTTGGAGAAAGACTCAGGGTCCTTGGGTCTGAGAGAAGACTATCACCATCTTGACCTAAAATCCAAGGGTACTTCCATGTGATTATATGCACATCACATCTTTTCTGAATTATTGATACCAATTACCACTTGAATCATAAGCTCCCTTGGTAGACATTTATTTTAAATTATTGACTTAAATTTATTTATTTTAGCTATATTTTAAATTTATTTTAAATTAGTCCACCAGAGTTAGAGTATTATGAGGCTCAAAAATCAATGATGTGCAAAGTAGACTCAAGAATCTGTGTTTGAATACTGGCACCACTATTTGAGGCTGTCCCACTTCACCATGATAAACTTTTCTCTTTGAGAGTTTTTATATACAGTATATTTTCTCATCTATAATTGAGTGATTGTAAGATTGCACTAAAATGCACTAGAGGACAGAATTCCAATTTGTGTGTCAGACTATAGGGATAATATCAAGAGCTTAGTTCACAAACTATTATGTCTTCTCTTTCCCCCTGTGATCTTTAGCTAGAACTCCACAAGATCAGTGACAAGTCCAGGCTAGTTGGGGAACTAGATGGCTTGCAGAAGGCATAGCTGGATAGGTCCTTGCTACTAGTCTTTTGGGTCTTGCAGCTTTGTGGGTCACATTCATCTTCTTCATTATGGGAGATTTCTGACACCTGTGTTTTGAGTAAGCCCCAATGCAAACCTTCTGCTCAACCTCAATGAGTCAAATGAATAAAAGAAATAGCATTTTCTGTGCTTAGTAATGTCGGGCAGGTGAAAGCCCAAGCCATCAAAGAGAAGTAGCTGCCAGTTCTTAACTCTTGTGCATTAGTCTTATAATAGTCTTTTGTTTTGTTTTGTTTTGTTTTGGGGCCACACCCAGTGATGCTCAGGGGTTACTCCTGGCTATGAGCTCAGAAATCTCTCTTGACTTGGGGACCATCAGGGACTCAGGGGGATCGAACTGAGGTCTGTCCTAGTTCAGCGAGTGCAAGGCAAATGCCCTACCGCTTGAGCCACTGCTCCTGCCCCTAATATTATAATAGTCCTATGTATTTAAGAAACTTTCCATAGGAGATATATATATATATATATATGTATATATATTACACTCTATTAAAATGTACTATTTCTCAGCTACAAGTGCTTGGTAAGAAAATCACAGAGTCATAATAGAAATAATACCATCTCCCTGTTTTTCAAAATCTATCTGGGGGACTAGAATCCTTGGAAATATTAAATTGGGTCAGATGGGCGGCTCTGATGACTTTTAAGGTTTCTTTCAACCGGTTTATTACATTAAAGCCAGTTAATTGAGTCTAGCTTACTAACTAGAAAAATGTCAGTTAGACATTGATCCTCTCTGCACTTGTCATGAAAATGAATTGGCATGGCAGATTTCATTCCAGGTCATTTTTATGAGTTCAGGTTCCTGAGGTTCATCACCAGTCAATTCCTCTGCTCAACTACAGAGGGGTGCTTTATCAGAAAGGCCACACCCCTTAAACACTCGGTTCCCAAAGATGCCTTCTGCATACACCAAGTGCACAGCCTTTAGTGACTTAGCAATATTCACTAGGAAAAGGTCAAGTCTCATGTGGAGGTTAGGAAACACTTATACGTGCAGAGAATACAAACATTCACAGGATAGGGAAGCAGAACTGCACACAGGAAGTGGCAGATGTTTGAAACACCCTGGGCACTGTACGGAAGGCATCATGGCAAGGAGGAGGTTTGACTGCTTAGTGTCTTAACACACTTCCGGTTGACACAGCCTCACTACAATTACCTGAGCGAGTGAATCAAAGACTATTCTGGTCTGCACTCGCCATTGTTGTAGCTTGTGTCTATCTGTGAAATTCAGAAAGCAGCAGAGTTTGAAAATAACTAGTAAGTCTAACCAAAAAGAGAAAGCCTATTGGTGAGTTGTAAACATTGTTCAAAATCCATCCCCACCTCTCACGTTTAGACATTGGGGTAAGAATGAGGTCCCTGGAAGCAAACAGGATAGGTGGAGGGATTCCAAAGAGGAGTAGGAAAGGGTAGTATTTGAGTTTGTAGACTGACCAAGAGTCAGCTACCTTGAACCCTATCAATGACAAGGCACCAATTGCTAGTGGTCCACTCTCTGTAATTATAATTCACTTGTAATTCATCTCTCGGGGTAGCATGCTCCCATTCAACTTTTAGTTCTTATCAAGCTCATCTATGAGATCATGTGGAATCTGCCTAACATAGAATCTCCTATCATTTGCTCCTGGTTCATGTACCGTACACTTGGCTTGCTATTTCAGGTGGTCAGAGTGCCCCCCAATGCATTGCTTCTTTTGTTTTGTTTTGTTTTGTTTTGTTTTTGTTTTGGGGCCACATCCAGTGACGCTCAGGGGTTACTCCTGGCTATGCGCTCAGAAATCGCTCCTGGCTTGGGGGGCCATATGGGATGCCAGGGATCAAACCCAGGTCCATCCTGGGCCAGCCACGTAAAAGGCAAATGCCCTATTGCAGTGCTATCGCTCTGGCCCCTCTCAGAGACATTTTTCTGGGGCTCTTTCTCCTAGACCTTAGAGTGAGAGTGCCATAATTCTAGATTCAACTTATGTTCACTCTATTTTCATGATGTAAACATGAATTTGACTCACCTGCTCAGCTTGGTGAGAACCTTGATCTTTTACTTTAAATTTTCCCCAACACGTACAACTTTCATGATGTGTCAGCCTTACAAAAGACAACATTTGTTTCTGCTCCGATCTATTTCATGCAAGTAAACCTAAGTGTTCCTGATGTGAAATTCAGAAGTGGTTACAAAAGCACAGTAATTTAATTGAAAGTGATTGAGGAGATGGAAATAATAAACCAGATATTTGAATTAAAGTAGGAGGCAAAAATTTAATACACAGGGGAGAGTGGCAGCTACACAAGTCTCTCCTGTGATATCTCATTCAATTGAAAGATAAAGCGTGAAGCCAAGACGAAACAAGCACGTCCAGAGCATACAATACTAATTTTACATATAATTAGAACTAACAATTTCTTTTCATTTATAGAACATACTCAGATGACCTTTGAGGCTGGTGGCAGGATAGGACATTAGCTTATAATTATGCTTTGATTTGCAGTGAAAAATTGAAATGACTCTGCTTGTCCAGACTAAGAAAAAGCAGAATCTTGAAGTTAAATAATGAAGTGTTACTGCCCTCACCTGGTATATGGAAGTATGACATTTCTAGAAACATTCCACCAGAGAGCAAATTAAAAAAAAAAAAATATATTGTGCACACGCAAATGGAATGTTTATGTATGACTTTACATACATTGCATTTAAAACTATTAATTTCATATTATTTTAATTAATAGAAGAGGACAAATATTTTAAAATCCTAAATATAAATGAAAAGAGCAGAGAGAATAGAAAAATAGTGCATTTTACATGACATTTTCAGAGTTCTTAATACAGTTTTTTTTTTCTGTCCTGATTCTCATATTTTCCCTAGAGGAATCAACTCATTCTCTATTTGTTTCACTTCTTCGGTCTGCTCTTGCAGCTTATCATTTATTTTTATCTTTTATTTTTCAAATGCAAGTTGCCCACGCTTCATTTGCAAGCTTTGGTGATTAAGTTATGCAGAACCAACAGACAAGTATATTTTTACAGTGACACATAACTAGTTTAGGGATTTCCACCATTTCATCTTGTCTTGACAATAGAAACCTTCCACGGAAAGGTGAGATAAAGCACCGATTAGATTTAGCCATGATTTATGACCCACTTAAGCATCGACACCTGCTCCCACTCAGAAGTTCCTTTTTATTTTTGTATCCAGAAGACAAAATTTTATTTATTCTTAGCTCAAGTACTTGAGGGATTAGCCGTGTGATTGTTGGTCTCTGGTTTGTGTTCATGGCCGCACCCAGGGAAACCCAGATGTGAGTATATATTTTGGATTTGTGCAAGAAATTTATGGTGTTTGGTTTATGTTAGATTTGTTAAACGTTTGTTTTCCAGCAGCCTTACATTTTAGGGCCCATAGCTTTGCATGCAGAAAAGTATTTCTCTTTGCACACTTCGGTAATTTTGTTAGTAAGATTCACCAGATCAGAAAACCAGATCCTGCTAAATAAGAAGCCATTGCCCTTTGATTGACTCTTGTCATAACCGTGAGAGAATCCTCAACAAGTCTTCAAGAATGGATGATTAGGATGAAAACCAACATACAAGTTTATTTACCTCTTTTTCCCCTATTGCGCTAACCTTCTACTATTGGCACATGGTAAGAACCCTACATAGTCCCAATCATCTCATGATTTGGTAAAACTAGAAAGAAAAGTAGTATGTCAGCCTCAAACCAATCACAGAGTTGGCAGAGAAATATTGGGCTGAACCAAATGGAGACTGACTTCAAAGAATCCAACTGTGAAAATAGCTGCAAAGCAAACACTCTGTGATGGATAAGTAACTGGAAGAGCAAAGGACTTACATGGAGGGAGGGTGAAGAGCAGTCCTTGATCTTTCTATATGGGATGGTCAACAATCAATAAACCCATGTTTCTCTTTCTTACATCTCACGCTCACTTTTTTAGAGCACATTGATATTGCATTATTTTTACTTAGAAAAAAAAAGTTAACCTATAACCGAAATCTTTCCTTACAGTAGAATTTGCTCGTACTTCTCAGAAGACATATTTAGACATAGATATACTGAAATCTTTAGTTTATCTTAGGGTAAACATGTAAAAGTGAACAAAATAAAATATAATTTTGATGAAAGGCATTCTAAAAACTGCCCTATGCTTTGACTTCAACTGAGAGTAAAGGGGAACAGAGATAAAGAGAAGCAGGGAAACCTGAAAGAGTGTAGTAGTGGGGAGTTGGATCTGAATGTAGAAAAACTGAGAAAAAGAGAAAGAAAGAATTCATGAATTGAGTTAATATTTAGCCTAAAACAAGGCAGTGAGTTAAGACATTATTCTTCGTATCACCATGTTCTAGATAGATTCAATAGGTTGTTGAAGTCAAAAAAAGAGAGTGAGAGACAGAGAGACAGAGAGAGATATGCAGGGGGAGAGAAGCAGTGGGCAGAAAGTAAGAATGTTGATGAGAATAACTCAGTAAAACAGGATGCAGATAGAGGCAGGAAAACAGGTTACTGGAGGAGCTATGTCCTTGAGATGGTAGGAGGGGCTATGACCCTGAACCCCATGGGGTGTGTGCTGTTCTCTGACAAAATAGGTGACCTCCTGCCCCATCTGTGGAAGGACAGGAAGTAGTAACAGACCTGGTTTTAGCTTTGAGTGGAGAAGATCACAGGATTTCCCATGGAAAGTTTTCGTCTCTTCTGGAGCATGAAGCCAAGACATCAGCTAAAAATGAGACATTGTGGGAGGTGACCGAAGGTTAACAAATAACCCTAAAAATTCTTGTATCTTATTAACAAGCTATGGTTTGTTGGGTAGCATTAGAGGGATCCCCGAGACGGAGATTGATTTAATCAGCCGACTTGGGTGCTACAGAAATCTAATAATTAGCTCCTAGATAGATGTATCTGTTTTCCTTGTGTTCATTAGCCCAGGAAAGGCTAGAAAAGACTCTCAGTCAAGAGACTCAGAGTAATTGCAAGGAAATAATTGGAACCAAATACTAGTCCTTCATAGTCCTTGCTATGAGACCGTCTTTGTTTTAAACACTGCATGAATTGAATGTTCGGCCCTAAAACAGGGCTCTTAGTTCAGGCTTCTTATTCTTAGTATGGCCATGTTCTTGTATGAGGTCTTAAGTAAGATGTAGGAGTAGCAAGGATGCAAATAGGACAGAGTCTGGCATCTCTGTTGGAAATCTAAGAATGATGATGCTTCTCAGTGCTTAATTTTGTGATTTCAATGAAATACTGTAATAAGTAATAGAGAAGATTGGAAGAAAAACTAAAGCCTCATTGAATTAGAGCATGTAATAAGGTCTTTATAAGTCTTGCAAAGGGTTTTAATTTTTAACTATCTTTAACCAACACCTTTAAAAATGGTCTTATGCCAGAAGAAAAAATGATCAGATTGTTAGCCATTGTGGATAAGCCATAGAGGAAAACCAAGACTGGAGGAATAAAAGACGGCTAAGAAGTGTCTTTTAATGCCATGATTTTATCATTAACACTACACACTTTAATGCTATTGTAGGCATGCTACCCAAACTCTACTTTTCTAAAAAGTCTCTTTCAGGGGCTGGAACAGTTAGGCGTCTGCCCTGCTGGTGCTAGCCTAGGATGGATGGTGATTCGATCCCCCAGCGTCCCATATGGGCCCCCAAGCCAGGAGTGATTTCTGAGCGAATAGCCAGGAGTAACCTCTGAGGTCACTAGGTGTGGCCCCAAAACCAAACCAAAACAAAACAAGTCCTTTTTAATGTTCATCAGAAGACCTAGTAACTTGTGAGGATAATAGTAAAAATTTAAAAAAAAGCAATGGGTACATTTCAAGATATTAAAATGGTAGAATGGATAAGATATAAGATTTCTTTGGATTGAGTCTGAGATGTGAGAAAGAATACTGCTTGAAAAGCATGAATAATGAGATGTAGAGCCTTCTGTCTAACTACAAATATAGTTGGGGAACTGCGATGCAAAGACACAATAATTGAATGCTCCCTGATTTTTGAATCACTTCTCTATCATAACTAGAACTTCAGTCTGTTCAGATGCTCTAGAAATCTAGAAAATTGCTTCAGTTTTGGATAACTTTAGTTTGAGTGGCCAAAACCTTATCTTGATGGTGCATTGGAAGTCAGTTACATGAAAATAAAGCACAATAAGAAATCAAGAGTAGATTTCAAGAAGACGAAAGTTACCAGTTTTCTGTGTGTGACTGAATCAGGAAGAGTTCCTGTGTGTTTTTGTTTGAGGGACACAGCCAGAAATGCTCAGGGATTACTCTGCCATAACAGGGGCACTCTCTGTGATGCCAAGATTAAACCAAGATCTGCTGCTGTATTATCTCCCTGGCCTTGAATCAAGTATAGATATGAAATTACCAAGGATACGGAAATGGGAGGGCATAGATGATAATGAAATGTTAGGATGCACTTAGGAGGGACCAGCAAGAAGGTCAAAAAAGATTCAAAAAATAAAGCAGAATAACAATCAGAAAAGTTTGTGGTCATGGATGCAATGGGTGGACACGGTTGGAGATGTAAGGAGTGAAGCAGAATTGTAGAACTGTCAAGAGAAACAAAGCTAAAAGTGTCTGCTGGATTTATGGGCAAGAAAATGATTGTTGAGCTCCATGAAATAACAAGGGCTGATAGGAGATTGCAGGGATAATAATGTCGACCCAAGTTGGTAAGGATGGAGACCAAACAGACATAAACAAGTCTTTCCAGAAGTGTAAAGCATAGGAAAGATCTCCATCTTGAGGGGTTAAGTGCTTATTTTACGACGCAGAGTGGAGAATGTTTAAGCAGTGCTTAGAAGCCACTAACGGCGAGAAAAGCACTGGTGATATAGGAGGACAGAGAAAGGACATAAAAGTTTCTGAGCACTGATGGGCTATTTCTTAAGGCTTCAACATGTGCCTTGGCAACCAGGGGAAAGTAGACAGCTGTGAGTCTTGTTGGCTGAAAGTGAAGGTCATTGATAGCAACAGAAAATTACTGAAGCATTCTCTGGTCACTGGTCATGGATAGATAGACATTCATGAAATGAGGGGTGTAAAGGTTCTAGGGCTTTGATAATGTGGACAATGTGGAATAATCCCAGTGGAGAACAGGAAACAGAAAGTGATAGCAGTGTAGTAGGGATATCTATTGGTTCTGTTAGACATTCTGTTTGTCATGCCACTCAGCAGACTCCTTGGATATCTTAGCTGATCTTGAAATTCAGAGCCAGAAGGTGGAGACTCATCATAGATGGAATTTGGAGAGCCAAATTGATGGAAGGAATCCAGGTGAAGATGTGGACAACTCAGAAGCAACAGGGCACATAGAATTTAAGCTGGCTGGAGAAGCAAAAAAAAAAAAAATTCCAGAGGAGTTTGGTCTTGGTACCATCCATTATTGGTACCAAGACAAAACAGGCATATGAATATTGAGTAAAAATAAAAAAAAATGTTCAGACTTAAACACCAAACCCAAAGCCAACAACAACAGATTGATACCCAATCTACAACAAGCTAGACACTGAGGGGACCACTTATTCTAGCAGCCCAGGGGGCAAAGGAGGGAGATATGGGATGCATGCTGGGAACAGCAATGGAAGGAGGACAACATTGGTGGTGGGAATGCTCCTGATTCAATGTCACTATGTACCTAAAATATTACGGTGAAAGATTGGTAATTCACTTTGATAAAAATAAAAATTATTTTAAAAAATCCAGAGGAGTGAGAGAGAAGGAAGATGGGCAGATGGTGGAGAGACCACCCAGGCTGCAGACTCTGCTCCAGTCAGTACTGTGGGTGAGGGGGACTGCTTAGCTTTGCAGAGGGGCAAAAAAATTTTTTTTCTTGAAAGTGGAGACCAGAGAGGTCTAGGTTTTGTCTCCATCTCTCCTTTCTACATGTTTGAGGACTACCTTCTTCTCACTCATGGGTGAAAGCAGACCAGATCTGCTCCTTGTCTTTGTCTATGAGATCAGGAAATTATCTACAGCCACTTTAGGTTCCAAACACAGTTTTGATTCATGCTGTGTTTTGAATCCTTTTACTCTCAGTATCAGCAAAATTCTGAATTTGCAAAGGATCACAGCCTTCTTATTCCTACTTGCTCAGTCTGCATGGGGGCTAGAATACCCAGAGGATGGAAAATTTTCTTCCTTATCACTCTGCTTCTCTGTTGCTTCACCAGGTTGTTTGCCCTCCTCATTCCTGGAACAAATATACCTATTGGGCAACTTTCATCCATTTTCTCTATTAGTGATATCAGATTTACATTATTTGGTTATTTGTCTCATTGACTGAGTCTACCTCAATTTTCTCTATGGAAATTTAGATATTTTGTCATTAAAATCATCATTATTTCCTTTATTTCTCTTTGTCATTTTCTAATAATATATTATACTATATTTTGTAATGTATAATACCATATAAAATACTTGAATTCAACAAGTTTTATCTTCTCCTGGAAAATTTAGTCACTAGAGACTAGGATTTTTCTAGTATACCTAGTAGTCAGAACAGGGAACTATAGTAAAGGATAGAGTTAACGGAATAAGAATCAAAATTAAATAGATTTAAAGGAAATGCTAAGCTGAAATAGACTCTTTGAGTTTTATTTGTAATCAAGTTATGAAACTTGACTAGTTTAGTTTCAGTAAGCAAAACTTTCTGGAAGCTGGGGCACAATTTTTAAAGCTGTGAAAAATATATAACATCAGGTCAAATATATCACTAAAGAAATGCCTTTATGATAAAACATCATTTTCTATTTCCTAGTATCTTAAGGAAAAATTTATAATGAATTATTCTACCATATCTTATGATTGCTGTTTTAGAAAATATTTCTAACTCTATTAGTTGAGTTTCTACCATAAAATGGAAATAAATGTTTTCTTTGTACAAAAAAAAATACCTTTATAAACGATGACCAAGCTTATTTGTCTTTTTCTAGCATTATCTACTGTATAATGCCTTTCTTCCAGCTACTTAATGACCTGGAATTTATCTCACTGGAGGAGTGAATGCCATGATTTTGAAGAGGAAAAAGATGTGACAAGCTTGTTCAGAAAACAGGATCCTCAGATTGATATTTTTTTTAGTGATTCTTGAGTACTGGTTAGCAAAATACTGTAAAAATTCTGCTTTGATTGTATCTGAGAGCATTTAATTAGCTCTCTTTCATTTATGCCCTCAAAGCTAATGTTGCTTTTGTATGTCCTTGATATTTTACTACTATTATTCTCAATTTGGAACAATAATGGTGGGAATGATGCTAATGAAAATGAGCATAACCAAACAACTAAAAATACTTCAAGCCTTTGAGTGCATTATCTTTCAATAAGCCCCAAGTCCCATTTACTCTTTTTATATGCCCAATGAAGTAGAAAACATGATATTACCTATTTTACAAATGAAAAAATAAGGCATAGAGAGATTTACCTATGTGCAAGACTGGAGATAAATTTGCTTGAAAATCAGAAGGCTCTTTTTATCGCAATTCTTCTATATGACCCAACAGAAAGTTTTCCCTAGATTTATCAAATTATAATTGCTTATTTCAAATTGCTTATATGTTAGAGACACTGTGAAATTTGATATATGAACATATGGTGAGATTATCATCACAAATAAACTAATGAATATCACCATTACCTTACATCACTAGAATTTTTCTTTTATTGTGTGTGTCATGAAAAGACTTGAGGCACTCTCTTTGCTGGAAATTTCTAGTAAACATCACAATATTGTTAACTGGAGCTACATTGATGTCATTAGATAACCCGAATTTTTTCTTTTGCTTTGCTGAAATTTTATGCCCTTTCACCCATGTCTATTCTCCTCCACATATAGAAATTATATTTTCCATAAATATGATCAGCTTGGTATTTGGTAGTCCCAAAAACTAACATAGATAGAGTTATTCCCTGCTGCCTTTAATTTGTGGAGTATTTGATAGTTGTGTATTAACCATAACTCATGGCCTAAGTTATTCCATGATAACTGGTTTGGTACAGTAAGCTAAAATTGATAGTAAATGTCTAATAACTTTACAAAGTTCCATTAATCAGTTATTTTTCTTTGTATCCTAGTAGTTGACTTTGAAAATGACAAGATTCTGTTTTACTTTAAGAGAAATAAATAAGTATATCAAGTCTCTGGAGCTCTAAACATTTATCAGTATTATAGTGTCCTCGTTTTATTACTTTTGTTTTCCAAGACAACATGATATCTAGGTTACTTGAAAGTTTCGACTTCTAGATCTAATCTACATGAATCTATCTTTACAATAAACATTGAAATATCATGTGTAATAAAGTTGATTTTGATACCATTAGACTATAAAATAACACATAGGACTAAAGTTGACAGAGTTATGAGTAATATCATGAAAGTGAATCATTATTCCTTTTGAGAAAAAAAACAATTGTTTCTGACTTCTCTTTCTGGTTAATGTATAAAGCAAATCAAATCACAAAGCTATTTTTCTTGGGATGCTATATTTGGAGCTGGAGAAATGATTAGGACCATTACCTAAAAAATTTCACTGTTGTCTTGTGCAGTTAACATTTTTTACAGTCCATTCAAGATATTTGGAAGAAATGTGTATAACCTGCATTTGACAATTTTCACAATTTTTTGGTGAATCTAACTTTTATAGTTCCTTTAGCAATATATCCCTGACTTGGATTAACTATTGATTGAACAGGAGAGTTCTGGGGACTTCTTTTGATCGCCTCTTGCCACATAACATTGCTTAATGGCAAGAGCCAATGTGAGGAAATCTTTTTTTTTTTTTTTTTCAAAATGTCTGTTCAAACATCACAGTCAAAATTGGGGAGATGACCACAGAATGAATTGCAGACTCACTCAACCCATAGCTGATTGTCTATAAATTTACAGAATCATTCAACCCATAGCTGATTGTCTTTGATGATCAGAGTTGACACGAATTTTCTCACACTCATCTAAAGTACCCTGGAGTTATGCCAAGGTCCCAGGTATTACGGTCAACTTAGAATGGACTATTTAAGATTCTCTCAAAGTCTGGATATTTTCTTTCCTTTAACAATTCTAAAAGTTCCAGCAAAGAAATGAAGATGTATATAATATAGGTTGCAGATTCAAAAACATTTGATCCTGGACTTAAACAGAAAATCTTAATCTGAGCAAGTTTAATTCTTTCAATCCACTGTAGGGACATAAATTCTCACTGCAAGGATTCATATTGTTTCAAAGTTTTTTGTTTTAGTTAAATAGGTCAATTAACATTAGATCACAGTAATGCCATTCCTAGCTACAATATGAACAAGTCACTAACAACTCTGATATCTTTCAATTTAAAGCAGTTTGAAGAAGAGTCTAGCCATGCTTTTATTTCTATAATTTTTATTTCCTTGTTTCTAGTTTTACAGACCTTTACTGGTAACTTGTCTTTAGTATTTACTTCCGCTAAAATCAAGATACCATGCCAATGGACCATGACCTTCTCTTTTCCTTTTATATAGCAGTTATGAAGAAGTTGTTACCAAAAAAAATGCTTTCACTCGTCTCTTCAATTTCTAATATATAAAGAAAGTAAACTGAGTGTCTGTTGATTTAGTAATGGAGAAGTAAAAATAGTTTCTGTAATAATCCACCCGAGCTATAGTCATCCCCCTATGTCTTATAATCCATTTCCTTATTTTCTGCCAGCTCTGGAATTTCAGCTACATTAATTTCAGTCTATCAAGCAAACTGGTTCATCCACTTCCAGCTGCTTTCACAAACATGAGAAATGAAATTCTCAGTAAAGTCTATCCAAATGAATACATGTGACAGATCCAAAGTGATTTGGGTCCTTTTGGTCTAGCAATCTTAAAATCAATTCCTTCTTTGCTTGAGCAGTTGTTTTTGTTTACAAGTTTCCTTCTTAAAGAAAAAGGTCCTTATCCTCTGAGGATGCTGGAAATTTACCATATTTTTGAGTCTAGAGGCAGGAAAGTCAGTGTAATCCTTCACAACAGAGCAACCTGAGATGAAATTCCACAGGGACTTTTAAGTAGAGACTGGTCTCTTGAAATGGAGGTGAGGCATCTTACAGTCAAGAAACACTCCTGGGATCTGGTGTTCAAGATTCTAACTTTCAACCCCATCCAGATTCTCAGGGTTCTGTTCTTTTCTAATCCTTTTTCTATCTTCAGTTCAAAAATTTCCCAAGACTATAAAATCAACTTGCTTTGCAAATATACAACCTGAAAATGTAGTATCTGGTCTTTAGCTAAGTTGCACTGTGGCCATAAAAATATGACTTTTTAAAGCTACCAATTCTCTGGCTATAAATTGAGTTGAGAGTTTAAGCCCTGGCCTTTTTTTTTCCTAATTGAATATCTCTATTGGAGTCAAAAATGGAAATTCTTATCTGCAATAGCAGCTATCATGAAGACTGTGTTTATCAGATGTTTTTACAATTTTTTCTACTACCTTTCTTTCAACCAAATCTTCATCTCTATCAACCTTAAGTATAAATGTATATTAATATGTTAATGTACACAATGGCATATTTAATGTGTTAATTAATACATTTGCTCTATTTCATCTTTAAACGTTAAGCAGATTTCTTTATTGCAAACTATTTTATGAATTTTCATAACCTATCATCACTGTGGATGAAGAATCCTTTCCCAAGATAGTGTCTAGATTAAATTCTTGGCATTTTATTCCAGTATTAATTTTTGATTGCCATGTGGCATCTTGTTCTAAGCTTCCCTCTTAAAAACTCCAGATCTTGAACTGGTGAAATAGTATAGCAGGGAGGGAGCTTACCGTACACACAGTCAACCCAGCTCTCCACAGGGTCCCTGAGCCCCACCAGGAATCATCCATGAGTGCAGAGTCAGGAGGAAACTCTAAGTACCTTAGGGACTTGCCTAAAAACAAAACAAAACCCTCCAGATACATTTTCTTTTAGTGTAGGGTTTAGCTATGCTTAGATCTCATGAAGCACGTGTGTTGGTCAGAACTGCAGAGAGCAATCTCTGTTCAGCCAAAGAAGGGCCTACTTAGGTTTGGCAGAACCAAGTCCCTTGAGATTGTAAGACCGAAGCTTCTGTTTTGGGGCCATTTGCTGGCTCATTGGGCCTTTCCCAGTAGAGGCCAACTTCAGCCACCATCTATCTGGCTCTTGGAAGTCAACCTGAGAAAGATGAACTCAAATATGGCAGTTAATATCCTTGCGTATAACATAATTATGGAACCACACACACAAAAGCACATAGATTCACCCTCCTTTCCTGATTATAAGTCTAGAAGAAAGCTTCAAAACTGCTCCACTCAGCAGTCTCCCCAAACACCCAAGAAAGAGGGCCACTCCAAACAATGAAACAGAGATAATGATCAAGAGTAGTTTTGCCACATTTCCATTTTTTTTTAAATGCCTCTTTGCTTCCGTTTGGTCACAGCCTTGTAATTAACTTAGGTACAGAGAAGCGATTAGATTTTACTGCATGGCGACATTACAGTAGCCAGACATTCCAGCTCAGGTTTCTATTGTTCCTGAGGCGCTTAAGAGAAGAACGAAATAGATGCTCTTCTGTTATGGCAAGCTCAACTAAAAAGCTTGGCTTTTCTCTCTTTATAACAAAATCTTTGGCTGGGTCCCATTATCTGTTCTCTAAAGTCAAGAAAGTTACTGCTGATTCTCGAGTTCATAAATATCCCAGGGAGGCAAGAGAATGAGGACGTGTGTCTAGAAATGGGGAGTGGAAATGCCAGTGGGGGGATTGAAGCCCTGTGAACCTTTGTGGCACTCAACACAAAAGAATGCATTGATAGAACAAAAAGATATTTTCCTCTTTGGAAATGTTGGTTCCGTTTTTAAGTGACAAATAGTAGCAGCTATCAGGTTCTCGTTAAAAAATATTTCTAAGAATTACTCATTCTGATACAATATGGCAGGACAATTTTAAATTCAAGGATAGCTCTTCTCAAGCTGTTTTAAAATGACTCTTCCCTGCCAACATTTATTAGTGCCCAGGAATACAGAGTTTAATATTAACCAAACATAATTGTTAAGGTAGGTCAGATGCCAAAACTATATAAAAGTGCATGCCAAAATCAAGCCAAAATGACTCGAGGTTATTCATGCTTTTGTAATAGCGCTGCCTTTTTTTCCTTCCCCATTAGCATGGATAATTACCAGTTGATTGAAATTTCAAAGTAGCATTTGTATAAAAAAAAAAACTGTCCGACTCATAAAATTCAATAGTGATTGCTTTGTACCCTACTTTGAAAATACCCTCTTAACTAATTTGCTTTATTATCTTTCCAAGATGTGTCCCCTATGATTTGAGTAACCTGGAACAAAGTGGCCCATTTGGCTCAAACTTATATTTCTTTTGGCTCCTAATCTCTGTAGCATCACAGTGCAACAGAATTTTACCTTCAGGGAGAAACCTTGCTCTGCCAAGATGTGCTAAGGACACTCTCTCCACCACTGGGCATCCATTATTCACTGGGTACAACCAGGAACACAAAAATATGTTCGTTTTGTTTTTATGATCTTGTTTCTTTTTTTTTTTCTTCTTGAAACTATTTCTTTAATAACAGAGTTCTTAAACATAAAGACAGAGAATAGTTCATGATCAGTAAGTTGATACTGAAAGTTTCTTGGCTGAAATATTTCATTTTCTCAAATACAAATTGTTCCTGGGTTACACTCGCCTAGTCCTAATAGCAAGCACGAATCCAAACACCTCTAATGATTGCTCTCCTGCTGTTTCATCAGGTGTTCTTTTAATTTGTATTGAATGATTTGGCTTCAATTAATGCCCCATTATAGTATTAATTTTTTGGACATGATAGTTTAATACTTTCATTACTTGATATTAGCATGCAAAAATAACACATTTGAATTTGCATTTTAATATAATGCCAATACTATATATTATCTGATATTAATATACAAATTACAGAAACACAAGATATATTAATACTTGAGGAATTGTGAAACTTACATTGTTATATGTACCTTTATCAATGTTTAAGTATATGTGCAGGGCATATATGATATTCATGGAGAGAGAGCAAGAGTGAGAGAGAGAAGAAAGAGAAGAGAGAGTAAAGAGAGAGAAGAGAGAGAGAAAGAGAGAGATCCTAGTCATTTTCCTGCCAGTTTGGAAAAAGCAATAATGAAAATTTAATGAGTGGTCAAATCTTAAGTAGAATTAAATCTAGGTAGTTTTTTACTTATTTTCTTCCTTCAATTTTTATATAGATACCTTGATTTATAATATTGCCAACAGAGTATTTTAGGCTTAAGTTGTTCAAACAGCACACTCATCTCTGGAGTGTCTCTGCCATTTCATCACCGTCTCTAGAATCTCATCCCTTTCCCCTCCTTTCTAGTCCACATCCTTCCAAAATTCAGTTCTATAAATTGACCTCACGGTCCCTTCCCATTGGCCATGATAATCCACATACAAGAGAGATCATTCTAGACTTATCTTTCTCACATTGCTCGTGAGGCTCAACATGATGCACTCAAGTTCTATCTGCGTAGCAGCAAATCTCAGTGTTTCATCTTTATTACAGCTGACATATACTATACAATCTACTACTATACTATTATACTAATGTACTATTCCATCGTATATGTCTATAGACCACAGTATCTTTATCCATCCATATTTTCTTGGCTGTTCCGGATTTGACTCTCGAAATTGACACTGCAATGAATATAGGAGTGCAATTATCTTTACAAATACTAACTTCTGACTCCTGGCATAATGACTAGTAGAATTCTTGTATCATATAGATGTTCTATTCTTTTCTTTGGGGGGGGCATACTTGGTGATCCTCAGGGGTTTCTCCTGGTTATGTGCTCAGAAATCGCTCCTGGCTTGGGAGACTGTATGGGATGCCTGGGAATCAAATCATGGTCCATCCTGAATCAGCAGAGTGCAAGGCAAATGCCCTACATCTGCACATTTGCTCCGGCCCCTAGATGTTCTATTCTAAATATCCTGAAAAGTCCCCATACTATGTTGAACCAGATAATTTTATCGTCAACAGTGAATGAGGGTTGATCGTTCCCTACATCCCTGTCAGTACTGGTTGTTTCTATTCTTTGTGATATGTGTAAGATGATCTTTGTTTTGATCAGCATTTCTCTGAGGACAAATCATGACTAGCACTTCATTATTCAATTTTCACGGATCCACTTCCTATTGCATGTTCTTGTTTGAGAAAGTATGTTAAGATCCTCTTTACATTTGTTGATGTTTGTTTTTTAATGGCTGGATTTTACAACTGCTCTCTATATCTTGCATATTTCCCCTTTGCCATGGAGTTGGTAAGCAAATATTTTCTCCTATTTTATACGAGGTAATTTTATTCTAGTCCTTATATTTTTTTTGTAGTTCAGAAGTTTCTTTCTTTTGCTTTACATTTTTATGGGAGAACTTGCTGACTTGATGACTTAAGATGGTATTATCCATCTTATTCCTGTTTCTGCATTTAGGGATAACTCAGAATAGAATGCCAGTTTATTTTTTCCAAATTATTTTTACCTAAAAGAAAATTAAAATAAAGCAAAACTAAAAAAAGTTAAATTTATTTCAAAAACAGCTTCTATCTTAAAACGTTTCTCCTTAATCTTTATGTTCCTTCATTTCACTTGTAGCTATTGAAAAAATGACACTTACCGTATGACCAGGTTGAGTTGAAATATATTCCAAACTCTGGCTCTATTGTGAAAGCATGAATAATTTAGAGCACCTCTAAACAAAACTTCCAACTAAAATATTTATTAATAAATACTGCTATTTTATTGTTAGTAAACAATGCCAACACATATGCAGCACATATTTTAAATGTTCTTGAAAAATATAAATACAGAAAGTCTATAATATCAATTCCATTTGTGTCATTGCTCTATACCTGTTTACCCTTTGTTTGCCTTGAAGGAAATCAAAATACACACAAGTGTGCTAACTCTCGATAAAGGGGTGATCTTGTCCTTCAGGAGATATTTGGGGCTCTAGAGCTCATTTTTATTGTCACAAAATAATTTGGGATGCTCTTGCTTTTAATGGATTGAGAATAGAGATTTTTAGGATCCTACACTACACAAAACCACTCTCACAGAAGACAACATATTGACCCCTAGAGTCTCTGTAATACTAATGTTGGAAATTAACTAGGGAGTTATGCATGGAGCATGACATTTTAAATTTTTATTTATTTATTTGTTAGCCCTTGTGATTGTTAACCTGCAGATGATCTAAAATACAAACGTAGATAGCAAAAGATATATATATATAGGGGCCAGAGAAATAGCATGGAGGTAAGGCGTTTGCCTTGCATGCAGGGCAGTGGTTTGAATCCTGGCATCCCATATGGTCCCATGAGCCTGCCAGGAGCGATTTCTGAGCATAGAGCCAGGAGGAACCCCTGAGCACTGCCGGGTATGACCCAAACACCAAAAAAAAAAAAGTATATATTGGTATATATAAATACTAAGGAAAAATTATTTGAGAGTCTTTTGGTATATGAATGAAATAGGATATTAAAGTGAATTTATGTTCAGATGATGGTCAAAAAAAAGGCACTGATTTTTAGAATGACCTCTTAATATGTGGAATTTGGTCAGAACATCATCATTATTTTGTTTTCAAAGGCAAAAGTTTCACATAGTGTAAAACAATAATTGCTCCTGAACTCGAATTCTACTATTATTCAACAGTTGAGTAACTAACAGGTCAAGTCTGTGTAAAATTAGGCTGCCAGTCAGAGAGACTGTATGTCAATAATTGCTTTTGTTGGATCAACAGTTGGTCTATAGAGAAGGTCTCAGAGACCAGACAGTCATACAAGGGAGCATAATGAATAAAACAGGGCAAATCACAACTCTTTTATTAGAAAATTATAAAAGTGTTCGATTCATTTGGTAGAAGCAACCAGAATCATTCATGTAGAAACCAGGGGTTGTGTTGTGGCTCCCCAAAGACGTGCTGACATTCTAAACACTGTACGGTTGTTAACGTGACCTTCTTTGGCCCGGAAGGTTTTGCTGGTGTATCCCTGCTAAAAGGATACTGTCACTGTTGACTCTATCTGAAAAGGAGACACACGAATGAACCGTGTGAGGACAGATGCACAGACACGAACTATAGTGTCTCTATAGGAAGCACAGCTGGCTCTGCACAGACTAAGAAGCCAGAAACATCCCCTACTACTTGGGAGGAACCATTTAAACTTGTGGTCTCTAGCCTTCTAAATTGTGAAGGGACACATGGGTATTACTTTCAACCTTCCAGTGTGTGGTATTAATACATAATTATATAAAAGTACAATACTCTGTGAGAGGCTATCAGTAGGTACATCTCTATTCTCAAAAAATCTAAGTAATAACAAAACATTGTGAATTAAATAGCTGAATCAAATTCTTCCTTTGAAACTATTCTCTATGCCGGCTATAATATTCAAGGTCATAGAGCACCATCTTCTGGACAGCAGGCTGAATTGTACAACTTGCTGAAAGGGTTTATCTCTTGCTTGCAAACACACACACACACACACATGCAAACACACACACACACACACACACAAACACACACACAAATAAACACACGCGCGCAACTTAGCCCCTACTCCACTTGAGTTATTATGCTCTCTTTCCTGAAAAAATGTATATGGACAGAACCCAAGACAAATGGCTTTCAAGAACTGCACTGTTAGATGTAACAAGCAGAAATAATTATGTAATTCTTATAAAAATGAATTAAATTAATTCAATAGATATCGGGGAATTGGTGATGGGAATGTTGCACTTGTGAAGAGGGATGCTTTTTCTGTGTCTAAAACTCAACTGCAGCCATGTTTGTAATCACGGTATTTAATAAAGAAATTATTAAAGTATACTAAAATAAATTAAGTGTCAACCTTCTTCAGTAAACTATATCATAGAAATAATTTCCAGCTAATTCATTTCTCTAGGCAATAATAGTCTAGAAAGTGTAAGCTTATGCATATGTATTTATATCTAGAATTCATTTATTTATATCAACCTATACTCTGTGATATATCTAGGATCCTTAATTAGCACAATTACTTTTCAAAAAACCAACCAAAGTATATTGATTTTACAGTCAGAATGCCTTGCATAAGAAATCATTTGGGAAAGAAGAAATTAGTATTCAAAAATATTTGTGATTTATGCACATTTAAGTCCATCACGGTCTTCTACTTATTAAAAATAGATTATAATATCTTACCTACTTTACTATCTCTCCAGTGCCCTATTGGTAATTTCTTTATTGGATTTGCTAATTGTCAAATAATTTTAAGAGGAGGGGTTTTCCCCAATTCATTGTTGTCCTGTTTTGCTTAATTCATTTGCGATCATGCAATACTTTATTACATTCTGCCTGATTTTAATAGTCAACATTGTTGGGAACATTTTATGATGTGGAATGTACCCAGCTGAGCTCAAGGGTGTAATAGCACTTGAAGAGAAAAGGGACCACTAGGCATTGACTCTGCAAGTATCATTTGGGACTGAGTGGATACTGGTGTGGCCCTTGTATCCGATCTCCTTCTTTTTGCATCAGTCCTGCTAATGGCTAAAAGATGAGCACTCCAGGATTTTGATAAGATTTGAAATGTCCTGTTTAGTTAATCCACATTGTGCACTGTTATGTATTCTGTTAAGCCCTCCTCATTATATTAAACATATTGTATTTGAAAACTCTCCTTTTGTGGCATTTTCCTGACATTGCTAAGAGGGTGGGATGCGCGGCTAAAGATCAAATCTAGGCTGACCACTCACAAGGCAATTAATTGCCTTACCCCCTGCATTATCTCTCTGGTCTCCTGAAAACAGGCCTTTTAACTTTCGTAATCATACATTCTTATTTATTGATGGGTTTTAGGGCCACATATGGCTGTACTTATGGCTTATTCCTGACACTGTGCTCAAAGAACATTCCTGGCCGTGCTCAGGAGACCATAAGAGAATGCCTGGGATTGCACTCAGGTTGGGCATATACCAGCCAAGTGCCCTACTCAGCTGTACTATTAAGACTATTTTCATTAAACTTTTATTATGCAATATAGCAACTTCAGCTTTCGCATACTTTACTCCAAAAATCTTTATAACTGAAGCAAACTTTATTAAAATAATAGTAACCCTGATTTACGAAGAATAAGGCCTCCAGATAATATTTAGGTTGTTATTTTATATTGGATTCATTTATGATATTATATTGCACCATAACTTTAGGTAAATTAAAAAAACATTTTGATATAAGAACAAGTGACCTGTTTTTCTCTTCTGTGCCTTTGATTATGAATTACAAATTACAGTTTCTAGTCTACACCGAAGGACTACACTTGAATCTACATCTCAAGTCTACTCTGAACTGGGGAGAATTATTGAGTGAAATGCATGGATATTAATCTAAAAACGAGTTGTGACTTTTATACAACTGTTCTGAATTAGCCAACATTCAGTTATTTTCCTTTTTGCTTTTCCAGTGAGCTCTTCCTTAATGTGGTAGCTCCTAAATAGGTTTGTGATTTGGAGAACAGTTACATTATTATAATTAATGTGAATAAATTATAATTTCTGCATATAAACCCAAGCAGATGTTATACTGAAACTGAATTTTAGCTAGTCTTAATAAACTAAGCTAAAAACCAGAATGGTCTACTTAGCCAGACCTTCTTGTGATGCTTTTGACTCAGTAATTTTATCTAATTAAATGTGAGGGCAATCACATTTTCATTACCTATTGATCAGAACAACTAGCTAGGGATTTTGAGCTACAGAATATATATTTTAAGAACCGGCTCTCTTGCCTCTTTGATTCAGAGCATTCTGTAAAATGCATATTAAAAAGGTTACTTAAAATGAATTTTTCTTGAAAAAATTATATTATGAAAATTTAGGAATTTTCTTTGGCATTCCAACATATGGAGAATTTATGACTTTCTCCTTGAGTAATTAATTGTGCAGAGTCTGTAATGAAGCATTATGGAGTTTATATGTATAGTTATGTTCTGCTTCTTAGTGCATTTCTTTTTGAAGAATAGTAATTTTTCTATCAATTTGAGATGATAAGTTCTATCACTAAATCATGGGACACAAGGATAATTTGATTATTTGCCAAAAATAGACTGGAATCTAGGGAAGCCAATTATCCTTGAACCATATGCCTGCAGTTGTCAGTTCGTTATAAATTTGTCAAAGTCTTTTAAAATCTGTCATTTCTCTGAATACTATGATGGTCTGTTTTAACTATTGACAGGTGTTCGCAAGGATCTCACAATTTAGGACAGAATCATACTTAATCAATAATGAAGCCATTTTTTAATTCCACAAAAAGCCAGAGGCGGGGCAACCTATAACTAAATAATTTTTCTTAACTTTATGAGCTAAAGGTAGGTATTTTCAAAGTAGGAAAGCCTTTGACCAGACAATCTTATTGCCTTTCTCTCACATTGTTGACAATGAAAGAAACAACTTATTGGTCTAATTTTATTGAAACACCATGGTTTACAAAGTTGTTCGTAATCCAGTTGTTTCAAGCATTCATTTTTTTAGCATCAATCCCCCCACAATGTGACCTTTTCTCTGCCACTGTCCCAAGTTTCTCACCAAGTCTCCAAACCTGCTCCTTTGCTTGTTTTTAAGACTGAAGTTGAAGTTTAAATTCTATCACTTACTTAGCATCTTCCTGATTAAGAAAAGTAGTACCCTATTAAATGTATTATACTGGGGAAAAAAATAAGAGACTTTAAAGAAGACAAAATCACACAAATGTCTTGCCCCATTGACACCTGGACCACAGTGAGGCTTGTAAAATCTCCAAAATTTTCAGGATGAAAGTACCTCTTGTGCAGAGTTGATGCACAAATCATTAATGTATGATGACAAGTGTCTGACCTTGACAGATGTTAGGAGAAAGGGTTGTTTCTCCCTGGTCTTCTGTGTCCTAAGCAATTTGCTTGAGTTTGCTCATCACTCAGACCTTTTGTCTCTCCAAGCTTTACTATTCGTTGTTGAAGTTAAAAAAAAAAAAAAGGCATCACCTTCTGGACTACTACAGGCAGAGAGAAATGTAGACTATCCTGGATGAACCCAGCAAAAGGCAGAACCTTGACAATATCGAGAGGAGAAACATAGGAGTGAATGGGTAAAATTATTAGAAAGAAAGTTGTCAGTGTTTGCTTTGCTAAATTTTTAAATGGAATTTTGTTGTTTAATTTTCCAATGCAATCTTTCTAAGAGTATCATGCTACTAAGAGACAGTCCCCTGGGTTTCTTGCTAATATTTTTAAATGTATACAAGTTATTACTGATCCCAAATATACTTTTCTTTATGAATTTCTTTGATGAAGTCTGTAGAAGCAGCAAGATTTCTTATCCTTCCTTCCTTTCCTCTCTTCCTTCTTTCCTTTCTTCCTTCATCCTCCCTCCCTTCCCTTCTTTTCTTTCTCCTTCCTTTCTTACTTCTTTTCTTCCTCCTTCTTCCCTTTTCCTCCTTCCTTCTTCCTTTCTTTTCTTCTTTCCTTCTTTCTTCACTTACACTTTCCTTTCAAGGTTTCCTGATCTTTCTTCTTTCTTTCTTTCCTTCCTTTCTTTCTTTTTATTTCTTTGTTCTTTCTTCCTTCCCTTTTCTTCTTTCTTTCTTTCTTTTGTTCGTTCTTTCTTTCTTTTGTTCGTTCTTTCTTTCTTTCTTTTTCTTTTGTCTCTTTTCTTTCTTCTTTCTTCCTTCCTTTCTTCCTTCCATCCTTCCTTTCTCTCTCCTTTCCTTCTTTCCTTCTTTCCTTCTTTCCTTCTTTCCTTCTTTCTTTCTTTCCTTCTTTCCTTCTTTCTTTCTTTCTTTCTTTCTTTCTTTCTTTCTTTCTTTCTTTCTTTCTTTCTTTCTTTCTCTCTCTCTCTTTCTTTCCTTCCTTCCTTCCTTCTTTCTTTCTTTCTTTCCTTCCTTCCTTCTTTCTTTCTTTCTTTCTTTCTTTCTTTCTTTCTTTCTTTCTTTCTTTCTTTCTTTCTTTCTTTCTTTCTTTCTTTCTTTCTTTCTTTCTTTCTTTCTTTCTTTCTTTCTTTCTTTCTTTCTTTCTTTCTTTCTTTCTTCTTTTCTTTTTTCCTAACTATAACAGAGTCCCTCATTATATTTTTCATATTTGAAAAATTACCAAATCACATTTATCTTACTTCCTAATATTTTCTCCAGTTTAGCCCTTTCCTCTATCTCATTTGCTGGAGCATTTAGTCACTTACTCTTTTCCAACAAATCTACATCCCTCTTTCCCTCTTCCCTCAAACTGCTCTAGCACTGCAGAGGAAGACACTAACATGCATAATATTCCTTATGAATATTCATGAGAGCATCTCCAATGGTTTTCTCTAACCAATGGTGGTGTCCAAACTTCAGAGCAGGCCTATGAGACCAACCTTTTGTCTTTGCAACAAGTAGCATCTCTTCTTCCACTTTTCTTGCTCCCCTTCCTTCCTTGTCTTCCACAAGAAAGTTCTTTAGCTTCTATCTTCAAGGTGTGGCCACACTGTGTTTTCATTTACTGTTTGATTTCTAACTTGTCCCTTTCTCTCTAGGGCCTCTCTGCCTTCTGCCAGTCAATACTAAATGCCTCGAGTGTGTTCTGAGTTTGCATATCTCTCTGCATTATCTCAGTCTAGGATCTTTCTGCTCAAAAACTCATAAAAGAACACAAACACTTGTTATATAGCTGTTTAATTCTAGCCTTGTCCCAAGAACATGGAAGTTCATTGACCCAGGTTTTCCCCAATCACTGAATGATGGCCAAGAATTCAGTCAACTTAAGTAGGTCTGAAATAAAAGTTCTAATACATAAAAACATTAGCCCTCATGTCAAAATGAAAAGCAGTTATTTATTTATTTATTTATTTATTTATTTATTTATTTATTTGAGACACACCCAGCTGTTCTTGAGCTAACTTTTCATTCTGTTTCTCAGGGACCATTTCTGGTGGTGTTTGGGGGGGGCATACATAGACCATATACAGGTCAAACCCAGATCAGCTGTATGCAAAACGACTACCTTACTCTCTCTATTGTCTTTTGGAATGAGTTATTTAAATCTTAAATACAATGTTTTCACCTTCTGGAAACTTATATACAATGAATTTAAAGAAAAAAATTGAAAGCATATTCTGTTTTAGTCCATTCTGGTAATTTTATTACCCAGACATTTATTGATATACATCATGTGATCTGTAAAAGAAAGAAAATCTGTTTCCACCCCCCTTATTCTTTTATTTTTGGTTTTGCAGGCCATATCCAGCAGCGCTCAGAGGTTACTCCTGGTTCTGGACTCAGGAATCACTCCTGGCAGAGCTTCGGAACCGTCTGGGAAGTCATGGATCAAATTTGGGTCAGCTATGTTCAAAGCAAGTGTGCCCCCAGCTCTGTTCTCTCTCCAGCCCCTCTAAAACCCTTATCCCGCCTCTGGAGCTCCGTCCTCTCTAGAAGCAGTGCTTCCAGGATGGGGTTGGGCTGAGACCTTCTCCACATGGGTCTCCGCAGGTGACCAACTCCTAGCTACTCTGCCACTGTGTCCCAGGAAGGCAGAGTTTCCATTGGCAATATTTTCTCTGATGGCAAAATAAGGTATTTTCACCTTGGGGTTGATGACTCAACCCGCAGAGTTTAATGATTGGGTCCAATAATGCACTGTTTCTCCATTCACACTGGGTCGAAGATCTCCTGTGCCATACCAGCCAGGCTCTGGGCTATGAGGTGTTGGGGTCACATACACACAAAGCATAAGTGATGGCCCTGATGATATGTCTACTGACTGACATTTCTTTTTTTACTCACCTTTGAGAAAAACTGGGAGAAGGTCCAGAGAAATAATGACCCATAAACTGGCTTTTCACAAGAAACATCAGGACTGTTTCTTTAGGAGTGAAATTGCACATTGATTTCATGTCAAAAATAAATATTATACTGGATTTGAAAATTACAAAAATACAAATTTCTAGGTAGTTTATTTTGTTTGTTTTGTTTTGGTATCAAACCCAGCAATACTCAGGGTTTATTTCTGGATCTCTCCTTAGGAATTACTCCTAGAAGGGCTGAAGGTACTATATGGATGCCAGGGATTGAACCTGGGTTGGCCATACGCAAGGCAAGAACCCTACCCTCTTCACTGTAGCTCCGGGCCAAAATAGTTTCTTTATAACTGAGATAAAAACAAAATTGCTGGGTATATTTTCTTTATCTTTAGAATTTTCAAAACATCACTGAATGATAGGTACAGCAGAGTTGCAATTGTATCATTTGAAAAATATTCCGATTAAAACCAAACCAATAAATGTGTCGAATGTCACAAGTGATGTCAGAAAGATTTAAGATATTCCAGTGCTTGGAATTTGCAAGTTTGAGATTCTACTTTGAACTGCCTAGTTTGATATTCTCTTTTGATCATCCTAGTTTTTTTTTTTTTTCTTTTTTATAGTTGCTGTTTTTCTGAACTACCTAGTTTCACCTGGGGCAAAAAAGCAAGGGGCTTCTTATTTTAAAATTTAATCTGATATTTTAGGTCAATCAATACAGCCATAAAATTATCTCAAGAGTGAAGAACAAAACAAACATAAAGAGGCAAGAACATATTTTAAGTCTAAATTTTACAACAAGGCCTTGAGAATAATCCAGACATTTGTTTGTTCATTTGTTTGTTAAGGTCACATCTGGCAAATCACTATTAGCCAAGAACCTGAGAGACCATCTGGGGTTCTGGGGATCAAACCTGACTGGCCATGTGTAAGACAACACCCAAGTCACTTAATGATCTCTTTAACCCCAATTTAAACATTGTGTCATTATTTATAGAATTAGTAGCAGTTTGATTTCTTATAAAATGTCACTGAGTTACTGCTTTAAACTAGTGTGCCTCCTCTTAGTCAAAGATGTGTTTGATGGCCTAAGGCCTTCATGATATACTGACCATTATTTTAAACATTAGCAAAGTTTGGGTGGCATGACAAATATTCTGGTTATTTAAAGTTGTTATTCACTGGAGGGAAAGCCACAACAATGTAGGTACGGCTGCTAAATGAGTAGGTTGGTTGAACTTTAGCAAAACATTAGGAATCCAGCCCCATTCTGTGTGTGCTTTTAGGGGCTGCATCATTGTGATTCAAGTTTTACTTTGAAGTAGAAGTGTAGAATTTACTAGAAATGTTTTCCATATACAACCCAGATACATATTCAAATGCCTGAAAGATGAATTGCATATCGGGTTGGGTTTCTTGCTATGGGACCTCTCAGTGGCTGGAGTGTACATGCCCTGTACCCTGTACTTAGGGGCAGTGAAAGTGCTGGCTCCAACTTCCCATGTGTCACATTGCACCAAGCACCACATACAGCTCATGGGTTGGCAGATAGAAGCCACCCAGCCAGTGCCAGACTTCACTTAATCACTTTTCATTAAAAATAATGTTCTTACCCATTCAAATTTCTTATTTGTTTATAGAAAAGTAATTAAGTGTATTCTACCTTCCCTTTTCTTTTCCCTTTTATTTCCTTTCTGCCCTTTACAACTTGTTGGTCACCTGTCAGTTTTTATTTTCTGGGTCAGCTGTGTGCAAGGCAAAAACCCTACCAGCTGTGCTATATATTCCCCACCCCCCAAATTCTTTTTTTTTTTTTATAGCTGTAGGAATTAGTATTTGTTTTTTATGGTACCAATTCATTGATCAAGAATTGAATTACTTTTGGGGGGAGGTATGCTACTTTCTTTTTTTTGGGGGGGGGGCACACCCGGCAGTGCTCAGGGGTTACTCCTGGCTGTCTGCTCAGAAATAGCTCCTGGCAGGCACGGGGGACCATATGGCTACTTTAAAGAACAACTTTCACTGACTATATTGAAAGCTGGCGGGACAATACTTATTTTCCCCATGAAGTAGAATTGTAATTATATAAAAATTCTTTTTCTTTCTTTTTGCCCCATGAGTGCTAGTGTAACTGTTCCCCTTTGTGTATAGCTTATTGTAGATAGAGTTTTGATTCTGTTGTTGTTGACTTTGGGTTTGGTGTTTAAGTCTGATCATTTTTTTCTTTTTTTTTTTTAAGACCCTTCATCAGTGCAACATTCCCATCACCAGTGTCCCAAGTGTCCCTCCTCCTCACCCCACACTAGCCTGTACTCTAGACAGGCTTTCTACCTGTGATGGGTGCAGTCACAGAAAAAATTACACCGAGAACCTTCATAACAAAATGTGACTATATGAGGGAAGTATAAAGCCTGTTATATAAAAATTCTATTGATATAAAATAATAAATAGAATTATTCTATAAATGTGATAAGAGATGACAAATAGCAACACTTATAGATCTTAACATTGGGCTTTGTGTTACAACCCAACTTACAGACTAGATTTTATTTTCTATTGCAGAATAAAAATGCAATAATAAGATAGATAAATGATTTATTTTTTTCAATAGACAGGAGAAATTATTGTTGTTGTTGTTGTTATTATTATTACTGTGAAAGAACCTACAGTGTTGCATCAGTGTAGGAAAGAGCCCCTGCTGTTGTTCTCTCTCTTCCTGGTCATGTGGGCTTGGAGGTCGCACTGATAGTGTCAGGGGTAGAACTCAGGGCCTTTGTCATGTAAGTCTTACTTTTGAACTCCCGAATCGCCGACATACTTTCAGAAAAAATATTGTTTTAACATCACTGTTTATTATTCAATATGTCACAGATCTCTACTAGGAGAAAAATGTGACTGATTTTTCAAAAGAACAATTCTTTACTTCCTTTCCCAGGTAAAATCTGTATGGCATTTAAGTAGGAAAACTGTGACTGATCAATGGACAGGCATCAAGAAAGGTGCATCCTGGGTGGTGTTTCTGGCTTGGCCAGAGTAAGTTTAGATTTCGGAGCTGACCCCAAGGAAATGACTCGCTTTTTTATGTGAGTGAAAATACCTCCAAAGGGGACTGGAGTGATAGAGGGAGGGTGTTTGCCTTGCACACTGCTGACCCAGACCTGGATCCAAAGCAGACCCAGGTTTGAATCTCTGGCATCCCATATGGTTCCTTGGGTCTGGCAGGAACTGTTTCTGAGCACAGAGCCAGGAGTAACCCCTGAGTGCCACTGTGTGTGTGAATGAAAGAAGAAAAGAAAGAAAGAAGGAAAGAAAGAAAGAGAGAGAGAGAGAAAGAAGAAAAAAGAAGGAAAGAAAGAAAGAAGAAAGAAAGAAAAAGAAAGAAAGAAAGAAGAAAAAAAGAAGAAAAAGAGAAAGAAAGAAAGAAAGAAAGAAAGAAAGAAAGAAAGAAAGAAAAAGAGAAAGGAAGGAAGAAAAATACAAGAAGGAAGAAAGAAAGAAGAGAAAGAAATAAAGAAAGAAGGAAAGAAAGAAAAAGAAGGAAGAAAAAAGAAAGAAAGAAGAAAGAAAGAAGGAAGGAAAGAGAAGAAAAGGTAGAAAGAAAGAAAGAAAGAGAGAAAGAAAGAAAGAAAGAAAGAAAGAAAAAGAGAAAGAAAAAGAGAAAGAAGAAAGAAAGAAAATAAGGAAGGAAGGAAGGAAGGAAGAAAGAAGAAAGAAAAGGAAGGAAGAAAGAAAAGGAAGGAAGAAAGAAAGAAAGAAAGAAAGAAAAAAAGGAAGGAAGAAAGAAAAGGAAGGAAGGAAAGAAAGAAGAAAGAAAAGAAAGAAAGAAAGAAAGGAAGAAAGGAGGGAAGGAAGAAGAAAGGAAGAAAGGAAGAAAGAAAGAAAAAGAGAAAGAAAGGAAGGAAGAAAGAAAAAGACAGGAAGAAAGAAAGAAGAGAAAGAAATAAAGAAAGAAGGAGAGAAAGAAAAAGAAGAAAGAAAAAAGAAATAAAGAAGAAAGAAAGAAGGAAGGAAAGAGAAAGAAGAAAGAAGGTAAGAAAAAGAAAAAAGAAAGAAAGAAAGAAAATAAGGAAGGAAGGAAGAAAGAAAGAAAGAAAGAAAGAAAGAAAGAAAGAAAGAAAGAAAGAAAGAAAGAAAGAAAGAAAGAAAGAAAGAAAGAAAGAGAGAGAGAGAGAGAGAGAAAGAAAGAAAGAAAGAAAGAAAGAAAGAAAGAAAGAAAGAAAGAAAGAAAGAAGGAAAGAAAGAAAGAAAGAAAGAAAGAAAGAAAGAAAGAAAGAAAGAAAGAAAGAAAGAAAGAAAGAAAGAAAGAAAGAAAGAAAGCAAGAAAGAGAGAAAGAAAGAAAGAAAGAGAGAAAGAGAGAAAGAAAGAAAGAAAGAAAGAAAGAAAGAAAGAAAGAAAGAAAGAAAGAAAGAAAGAAAGAAAGAGAAAGAAAGAAAGAAAGAAAGAAAGAAAGAAAGAAAGAAAGAAAGAAAGGAAAGAAAGAAGAAAGAGAAAGAAAGAAAGAAAGAAAGAAAGAAAGAAAGAAAGAAAGAAAGAAAGAAAGAAAGAAAGAAAGAAAGAAAGAAAGAAAGAAAGAAAGAAAGAAAGAAAGAAAGAAAGAAAGAAAATATCTCCAAGGAAGTTGTTGGACAATCAGTACGAATAATAAATGAATAAATGCCAGGCACCAAGAGTCTCTTTTCATGCAATAGAGACCAATATATAATGCATGAAAAAAAAAATAGCCCACAGGAATTACAGACAAGTGCAAGGCTGGCCATCTTTCCGGGCAGAAACAACTCTTTCCCCTTCTTCTGCTTCCTTGTCCTCCTCACCATGGTTTTATACTAAAAATTAACCCACATTACTTCTCCCAACTCTTGAAGGTGACTGTGAGAGGATTGGCTTCTCTTTGAGGAAAGGGTAGTGCTGTGTTCGCTTTTTTTCCTGCCGATCTTCTTCCCAAATTCAAGCTAAAATTCTGGCAAACTGGACCTCTCAGTTTCCTTTTCTAGTCCAAGAGAATATGAAACACAACTTCTAGGGGATGATGTTGTTGTTGTTTGGCCTGAACTGGGCAAGAGAAAGGAACAGAGATGAGATGGACAAAGAGCCATGATCAGGTCTAAGATCTGAGAATACGGAGAGCAGAATCATTGTATCATCCGCCAGCAGCCTTATCTCTCCTCCCCTGCATTTTTCTCTTCCCAACTCCACTAAAAATCTACAATTCAGTCCTAGTTGGGCTTTGAATTGTTCATTTCCACAAGAATTTAACAGTAGCAATCATTTAATGCAGCTAATATGTGCTGAAGCACTCCCCACCCACTCACACCAGCTAAAATAGAACCATATTTCCATAAATTAAAAATTCCGGGCTTATGTGGGTATGTGCAGATGCATATGTGTCCCATTTGCATAAAGTCACCCCTCCCCAAATGAACAAAAGCTGGAGAATTTTGCATTTTTGGGTTTTTTTTTTTTTTTTTGTATTTGCGCAGACCATTTAAGGATTTTTCAGTCTCAACAGAACACTATTAAAACAAAGAATCTAGTAAAATTTTTGTGCATGTACTGCTAAACAATTCTAGCAATTTTATTAAGCAATACCTTTATTATTTTCGAATATGCTTAACAGACTGGAACGAAACATTTTTTTATGCAAAACAAAATATGCATACTGTACGGCATGTTGCAGGATTAGGTATGATGCAGAGATTAAAGTTGGTTTGAACAAAAACAAATGCCTGGGGGGAATTTCATAGCTATAAAGTCCAGAACTAAATTTTGTTCGCTAAAACCTTTTCTATGGTTTCCTTCATCTGCCAGCTACACCACACAGACCTTGAAGTGCACTTTCCAAGTGTAGTTCGAGAACAGGAAGGAATGTAAAGTGTTTTTGTTTTTTGTTTTTTTTTTTTAATAATTATTTGTTTTGTTTTGTTTGTTTTTAAAAACAGCCCTTATTAACTCTTCCTTCCACTGATTCTACTGTAAACTCATAAAAGCCTTTTCCATACTTTTTAAAATTTTCTTTTTCTTTTTCTATTTTTTTTTTATTTAGAAAGCAAATTCACAGATACTCAGCTGGGGGGGGGTGAATGTGCCCACCCCAAAAGGAAAAAAAAATTACATACAAAGCAACCCAACATCTTCTCTTTTCTTCAACTATTTAGAGCACGTTAGTGATAAGTTTTTGCACTTGGATGAAAATGACTGACCTACCTACTTGCTGAAAACTCTTTTTATATGATATATAATATCATATCATATTATGATATGATAACACTTATCATAAAGGAAGTGTTAACTTCCTTTGTGAGAACACTGGGTACTTGAAATCCTTGAAACCCAAGTGCTGGGGGGAGATTCTGGGATAAAATTGTATTTTTTTTCTGTAGATACCGGTGTCTGAGTGTGTCTACAGTTTTCTTCACTCAAGGAAGGAGGGTGAAATAGACTGTGACCTCTGTTGGTCCCCTAGTATGGCCACTTGGCTCAAGGGGTCCAACCGAGGATGGAGTTGCTGGGGTCGCAGAGCCCCCTGCTGGCCCCAAGGGAGCCTTAGTTGCTTTGATTTCAGTTTTCAACATTAAAAAGAAAAAGAAAAGAATAAAAGGAAGAAAAAGAGAAAAGAAATGCACTAACTGTCAAATCCCACCTAGGATGGAGAGCGCGGGTTTGCTCAGCTTAGAGGAACCCCCTTGTTCGTTCTCTGGAGGGTCTGTGCAAACAGCTCCGAGTCTCTGCTCCATACAGACAAAAGCAAGTGAATGTTGTCTGCTTAGGGCGAGGAGAGAGAAGGGGCAGGATGGCTGGACAGAGTACGATTGGTTTTTATTTGAGGGGGAGAAAGAGAGAGAGAGAGAGAGAGGAAAAGAGAGGGAGGGAGAGAGAGAAAAGAGAGAAGAGTGTTAGGTGATTTTTCAATTTTTTCTTGTTTTTTTTTTTTTGTCTTTTTAAATTTTTTCTTTTTTGTTTTGTTTATTTTTAATTTTTTTAATTGTTTTTTTTTTCTTTTTTTCTTTTTTTTCTTTTTTTTTGCTATACCAAGAGGTCATAGCAGTCATTCCTCTATTAGAAAGTGACAGGACGTAAAGACAGAACTATTGGATGAACACACACAACGACTAGAAATAGAGAGAGCTAAGAGACAAGTGAAAGGACTTAGGGTACCTTTGAGAAACCATCCCCCCAAATAAAGGCTGCATCAACCAAGTGCAAAAAAAAAAAAAAAAGAAAAGAAAGAAAGAAAGAAACAGAGAAACCCAACACCAAACAAAAGAGAGAGAAAGAGAGAAAGAGCAAATAAAACCTCCAAACATTAAAACACAGTGTATAAAATTGTGTGAGAAAGTTAAGTCACTTGACAGCCTCCAAGTCCATAAAAAGCTGTTTGTGTCCTTGGTTTGCATCTAGGCCGCCTTCCTACAGGTGTCCCTCCAGGCTTCGCAAGAAGTGCTCCGGGGGTCCTGGAGCCTCCGAGTTAGTTAGTTAGTCTCTGAGTCAGCTCCAAGGATGCTGCTGCTGCTGCTGCTGCTGCTGCTGCTGCTGCTGCTGCTGCTGCTGGGGAGAGATGCTCAGTCCTCACTGTGGTCCAGCTCCTCCAGAGCGCTGACACTCCTGGAGCTCAGCGGGGGGAGCACTGTTTCTGGGGTTGCAGAGGCGCTGAGCACGGTGTGCAGGAGGAAGAGGACGAGCACGCACAGTCTGAGTCTGCTGGGGCACAGTCTGGTGGTGGCTGAGGATGCTGGCGAGGCCCGGGAGTGGCAGGAGCCACGCACTTTCACGTTCCCCCCGCTCAGGCGCGCTGGCGTGGGCTTCTCTCCTGATGTCACAGCATTCTGGTTCATCATTGGTTAGAAAGGTCTCATAGAGCCCTGCAGGGGTGAAGACAGAGGGTGGTTAGAGGACAGGAGGGACCTTGAGGGGGGGGAATGGTCAGGGGGAGCCCACTGGAAGAGCGAGACTTGCTAGGGTGACATGCTAAGTGAGTCCCAGCATGTCACAAAGAGTGCCACATGGTGGGAAGGGAGACACCAGGCCACACTCTGAGGGTGCAGCCTCCCATGGGTTTCTCGAACCTACACTTTTCCAACTCCCTACATGTCATTATTCAATTGTTCTACTCCTGGTTGTCACCTATATGGGGATATTTGGTTATCCTGGACATGGTGGAGGAGTCCCCATTGGAAAGTCCAAATGGAAAGGTGGAGGTTCTGGATCATCTTGGTGACCAAGTAACTTCCAGCATTTTTTTTTTTTTATGGATCACAAATGGGATGAATTTGTGCAAGGCAGAAAACAATGCTCACTAGTGAAGCTTGGTGAAATAACCAACCAACACAAGGTCTAGCTGTAGCAGCGGTGCTAATGTCTCCAAGTTGGGTAGCCCTTTGCTTGGTGACTGGCAATACTGGCAGCACGGTCAATGGAAGACTATTTCCTTGTAATTATTTTCTAAATATTTCTCCTTTTTTCTCCATTTACTACACTACCGATGACTTCATTGAAGCCATTGGTCTTTTGCCTGGAACGATGCAGAAGGCTCTGTCCTTGCTGGCCTTTCTCAGCTCAGCCTTCTTCGTTGGCTTTCAGCAAATCTCTTTTCCTCTCCTTATCTCTATATATTTTTTATCTATTTCCTTTCTCTTCTCCTTTCCCCCAGAAGTATAAATTGCTCTAACTCTAAAATTGGAGCTGGATATCTGGAGAACTTTGAGGTAGTGAAAACCAAAAACAACTATATATGCACGACCTTTTTTTCTCGTTCTGTCATAGACCATGTTTCTGCCCGAAGCCATAAGCCATGCTGTATTTTCTCCACGTTTTCACCTAACTTAAGCCTTTTACACAAGTGTTAGAATGAAGATTCTACACAAATGCTATGGTGTTCCTTTTAAGATGTGGGAATCCAAGACATATGGGGTGAGGGATTCAAAGAGAATACATACAACAAGTGTAAAGACTATGCTATTTTATGTGGAGGTGCTGGGCAGGACCTAACACAGAGAAGTAACTTGATGCTTTTGGTTAATAAAAGTAACTATAAATATTATTTATTGCCTTAACCTAAAGGACAGTCAAAAACATCCTTTCCTTTCCCTGAGATTTATTACTTCCTCTGATATTTCTTCCTAGATTTTCTTCTGTCAACTCATTTATCTAATTCTTATTTATTCATCCAGTTAAGTTTCCAAGGTATTCTCTGAGCGAACCTAGCCTTACATTCCCACCTGTTAAAGTGCTTTATGTAACTCTTCAAACAGTAATTATCAGTTTTTCTTTTCATCACCACTGTTTTTTTCCACATAAATTCCCCAACTCATCTATCACCATGAAAGCAATATTTCGATGTATTTTAACTCTGCATTCCCAATATGTAACAGAATGCCTGAACAAAATACTTAATAAACATTTAACAGTAAATTAGATGATATATTTTAATAAAACATGATCCATTAAATAATATGTTATGCAATTCAATCTTCAGTTTCTTTTAAAGCAATGGCCAAAATATCCTTATAATGATGCTTACAATATTCATTTCTTCTTAGGCATTCAAAGGTAAACTTCACCTTCGCCTAGATAGAATATGGAGAAAAAACTGAATTAATGAGGTCTTCAGCGCTAACATTTTTATTGTATGATATCTTTTTTAAATATAAGACACCTCAGTGGTAGACTAATAAATTATTGAAGTATACATTTTCCAATATTAAAATTCTACAAAGAAGAGACGTTAGAGTTAAAATCATAAGAATCAAAATTAAAAGTTTATTGAGGCCAACACTTTGGATTTTTATTGTCAGAATATGCTTTGGCAATGTTATTTTAAATAAGGAGCACGTCTAAAGTTGCTCAGTACCTGGTTTTCTGATTTAGCAATAAATTCATACCAGAAAGTACGACAGTAGTATTTTAGGCCAATATGGACTCATCTTTTGGGTTTGATATAAATTAAGATCTGTTCAATTTCCACCCACTCTTTAATAAGTATTTTATGTATTCAGTTATTCATGCATATATTCACAATCAAATAAATGCCACCACATATATATAAAATTTCTAATTTCCCCTTCTCAAATCTTCCTTCTCAATGACAAATAATTTCACTTCTTTTTTTTAGTTATTTTTGCATTTATCCCATTGATAAAACAACAGGTTTGCACCTTTATTGTATTTTAAATTTTAAACATTATATATATGTACTCCTCATCCTCCAGGACAAGCCTTTCTGCTCTTCCTCTTCCTCCTCCTCCACTTTCTGTTCTTCCTCCTCCTCTTTCTACAAGACAAGCCTTTCTGTACTTCCTCATCTGCTTCCTCTTCCTCCTCCTCATCCTTCCCCTTTACTTCCCCACTATTATGCTTCCCTCCTCACCTCATCCTCTGCTCCCCCACATTAGTCCAATGTTCCTTTCATTAAGATGCTGCAAAAAAATTCTTAATTCAGATATATAAAATCATGAATTTTCTGTTCCTGTGACGCTGTTTTTCTTGAAGTTCATGTTTGACTGATTGCTCTCTTGATACTTACTAGTTCTCTTTCTGAAATTGTGCCAGTAGCTCTAGTTGAGTTTACTCTTCATCAGCACTATCCCCTAAGCCATGTGCCATCTGCACTGGTTGCTTTATGCCTTGGACATCCCCTTTGAAGGTCCTCCAGGCATCCCAGCTGCTCTCCCTGTGACTCTCCAATTTCCCCTTTCTTGTTTTGGTAAACAATGACATCTACTACCTCTGTAAAGAAAAGCTCATTGGGAGACCATGTCTAAGATGTGATAGATGTTTGAAAAATTGGGGTTCCTGTCTCTTTTATCTGACTGAATGTAGGCTAAGCATGGGATCTAGTTCATAATTTCTTTAGTGTTTTTTTTCACCACATCTTGCTAGATTTAGTTATGGAACTTTTGGAACTGGTCCTTTGTTACCCCCCACTTAAAGAAAGCATGCACCAGATGTGGCTTTTCCTTGCCTGGGTGCAGTGCCTTCCTCCCAGAGAATTATTTGCCAAAAGGGCCCGCTCAGAAGTCAATCATTTGACACTTGTGTGTGGATTATTGGCGTAATTCCAACATGGCTTGTAACATTACATTTTCTCTTTATTTGGACACTGTAGAAATCCAGCATCAGCTTTCCTACAGACAAAGAAATTGTCAGTACCAAAAACCCGCCAAAAGTTCCCATGCTGGCTAGTTTATTTGTGACTCTATAACCCGCTCCAGCAGCTTGTTTTTACTGAGTCTAGCTCTATGATGGTAAACAATTATTTCCCTTCCCCCTAAAATCTATTTTCCAACTACTACATAAACATCATAAATATCTCTGTCTCTCTCCTCCTGGTTTCTTGAAAAACCTGCTTTTTTGCTAAACCAAAAACATCTCTAGCTCTTGTTTCACTGCCCTCCAACAGGGGTCTTTCTCACCTATAGGATAGTCAGTTGATATGTAGATTTTAGGCCTATTTCCCCATTGTACTGCTCTCCTGCTCTTTGTTCTCCCTGAGGACACCTTGCATACCAGAGTTTGTGCTTATAAATGTCATCAGCTGAAAAGTAAATTTGTCTCTCATCCCTTGGACATGGGTCCCCATACAATTTATTTTGTGTGGTCTCATTTATTTCATTTTCATATTTCATATTCGTCCGCCTTGTTACATTCCTAGTGAGAATTACATAACCCACTAAGGTTTTGCTTAGGAACGCTAACACATCTGCAGCAGTCCTTGACTTTTACAAATCTCCTCTTTCCTATTATTTATTTGAACATACAATAACTATATTGAGTTTTTTTATCAACAGCCATTATTATAAATCAAAATTTAATGTCTCAAAACACTTTCATGAATGCTGATTTTTCTTTGATGGTGACATTATCATTTTATAGTTACAATAGTCTTATGCTACTGAGATATTTGCAAGCATTTTATTTATCATGTTTTTCATCTTTTCTCCTTTGTCTTCTTTACTTTCTCCTTCTCTTTCTCCCTTACTTGATTGCCAGGCTGATAAGGAGCATTGGTCATTTGCACAGCTGAGAAGGAATACCAATTCATCAGTGAGTCACACAGTGGGGTGCCTAGCTTAAGCTGTTCAGATGGTGAGACATTGGTATTTCTCTCCTGGCAGTAGACCAGATTCTCTTATGAGCACTGCTCTTTTATCCATGAGGTCAAAAAGCAAAATAACTAAGTTAAAAAAGGAGAGGGAGCAGAATGTCATGGGTCTGTGTGTTCACAATATCTCCATTTAGGCCCCTATTTACCTCCTAATGGAGTCACCCATTCCAACAACTATCCCCAATCATCTCAAAAAATATGAATTCCTCTCTCACACAGACACATGTCACCAGTTTTCTCTACAATGGGGAGGATAGAAATTGCTCCATTAGATAGGGGCATGGCTGTTGGCAGTCTGATTGTCTCTTAAGCAAATCTCTGCACTGTATTTTGACTCTTCCTGCAAAAAAAATATATCTACTGTTAAATCCCTCATCTGGAGACACTTTGGGAAATCTTACTGACTGTAATTTCTATTATTGTGGCATATTGTCCCAAGGTCTCAACCAATCTTTGGGACACACCAACTTTCAAGCTTCCAGGAGGATTGATAATGCTATCTTCTTACATATTCTCCTATTTATTGCATTTTTGGCTAAAAGCAAATTCTTCCTTGTTGAATATGCCAATAAAAACTTGCTTCACTTTGCTACTCATTTCAAAGTCTAGTGTCTGTCCACCTGCCAGGGTGAAGGTCTAGGTGCTTAACCCATAGGCACTTCCAACATAGACATTAGCTCACTCAGCTGAAAAGTCATCCTGGAGGTTGTTCTTATCTCGGTGCCTCTGTTAACTGAAGAGGAAACAGCCTTGTCCAAGGTCTCTCAATCCAGAGAACCCACATCCAACAGCTATTTGGTGGCCAGTTTTCTTGATTGAATAAATCTAAACAGGAACAGGGACCCCAAATTCAGATAAATCCCCCTGCTCTTATTCTTCACAGGCATTGTTTCAAGTGTCTTTTCCATCCCAAATATACTAACACACACATGCATCTCCAGAGTGAATTATGACTGACTACTCTTCAGTATCTTTAAAGGATCTATAAGAACCTTGAAACTAAATAATTTTTCAGATATTAGTTTCATCGCACAAATATATGTGATTGAGGCTAAGGAAGAAAAAAGTGAATGTTCAAGTTAATGAAAAGTTATGATACATTTTTGTTAAAAATGCTCTATGTGCAGTCTAATTATTTGATATTTAATATTAATTATACAATATCAATGGTTATTTTATCTTATATTAATGACTCATATAATCTTTGAAAATTAAATAATTTGCATGACAACTGACTTACACTTCCTGGAAGACATTGAAATCACATATGATGTTTGCATTTTCTTCTTTAAGTTAAGATGAACAATAGAATCATATTTATTATTAGGAAGCCTTTTAAAAATATGGTTCAATGTTTGTAACTCAACTAAGACAATGACAATCATAGGGAAACTTTGTCACATCTGACATAATTTTGTATTATTAGGTGAATTTCATCAGATGCATTTCACATGTAAAATAATATTCAAATAGAGTCAAATTAAATATTTCTAAGTAAGAAAATTTTGAAATGTTCTAAGGAAATCTTTAGAATTAACATGATGTGTCCTTCATTATCTCAGTCATCCAGTTTTATGGAGAAAGGGTTCCAATGCATCATGGTTTCTATGGAAGGTTTACAACATGATGGTCTGGGTTTTTTCCTATCTTGTAAATGGATTACTAGACTAATTTCCCCTAACATGTGCCTTCTCACATAGGTACAATGCAAAGTAAAATTGAAAAGGCAAAGAAAGACACTGTACTGAGAACTGAAGTTTGACTCTGAAACACACACCTATCTCTAGAAGTTGCACCTTGCTTCCTACATCCCTGGTACATTTCTGGGCTTGGTCAAAAGATGCAACTTCCCTTCACCTTCTTCTAAGTGTTCCATTGCATTCCGGTCAGTTGGTAACCATATAGTTGCCTCTTACC
Source organism: Suncus etruscus (assembly GCF_024139225.1). Classification (NCBI taxonomy): domain Eukaryota; kingdom Metazoa; phylum Chordata; class Mammalia; order Eulipotyphla; family Soricidae; genus Suncus; species Suncus etruscus. Next base: position 122,008,648 of record NC_064855.1, read on the forward strand.
CTCTTTTCTTCTCTTCTATTTGATCAAGGTACATGATTTACAAGGTGATTCAGAATAAAGTTTCAGGCACACAATGTTTAAGCATTGATTCTACCACAATTGTCAACTTTTCTCCACCAGAGTACCAGGATCCCTCACTCTCCCCCAATCTGCTTTCTAGACTGGGGTGTTTGAAAGCTTGGGGTGGTGGTGGTTGGGTCTCTTTCTCGCAGAGTCGTTGGGTCTGAGGGTTAGAAATGTGCATATACCTCACCTCTACACCACATATGTGGCAGAGACTCCTTGCATCCCCTTATTCCCTCTCTCCTACCTCTTCTTACACTACCTCTAGAATTCTAACCTTTCTTTTTGTTCGTTAGTTTTTTTGGCCACACTCAGTGATGCTCAAGGATTATTCCTGGCTATGCTCTCATAAATAACTCTCGCTTGGGGAACCCTATGGTATGTTGGGGAATTGAACTTAGGTTAGAGTGCAAGGCAAACACCCTACCACTTGCACCACTGCTCCAGCCTCAAGAATTCTAATCTTTCTTCCTGCTGTACATATCCCTTGATTAATACAAAATGTCCATCTTTGTCCCTTACTACTTTCCTAAGTATAAAGTTTGCATCATCTGATATTAATATGGCCACTCCTGCTTTTTTTTGGGTGTTGTTTGCTTGGATGATTTTCCTCCAGCCTTTTATTTTGAGTCTATGTTTGTTCTGACTATTCAGGTGCGTTTCTTGTAGGCAGCAGAAGGTTGGATTGAGTTTTTTGATCCATTTAGCCACTCTGTGTCTCTTAATTGGTGCATTTAGTCCATTGACATTGAGAGAAAGAATTGTCCTGGGAGTTAGTGCCATCTTTATATTAAAGTTTGGTGTGTCTGTTGGTAAGCCTTGTCTTAAAGTATGCCGTTCAGTTTTTCTTTTAAGAATGGTTTTGAGTCTGTGAAGTTTTTGAATCACCCTCCTAAACATATATGCACCGAATGAGGGGCCAGCAAAATATTTAATACAACTGTTGACAAATCTGAAAAATAATATCAATAACAACACAATAATTGTGGGAGACCTCAACACGGCATTGTCAACACTAGACAGGTCAACCAGACTGAAACCCAACAAGAATATACTAGACCTGAGGAGAGAAATGGAAGTAAGAGGCCTAGTAGATATATACAGGACACTCCACCCCCAGAAGCCTGGATACACATTTTTTCTAATGTACATGGGACATTCTCTAGGATAGACTACATGTTAGCACACAAAACATATCTCCATAATATCAAGAGGATAGAAATTTTGCAGGCTGCCTTTGCTGACCACAAAGCCCTGAAATTATATATAAACTACAAAGGGACACAGAAGAAAAATTTTAACACCTGGAAGTTAAATAGCCTCATACTGAATAATCAGTGGGTCCGAGATGAAATCAAAGAGGAAATCAAAACCTTCCTGAAAATAAATGACAATGGAGACACAATTTATCAGAACCTATGGGACACAGCAAAAGCAGTACTGAGAGGAAAATTTATAGCTTTGCAAGCACACATCAGGAAAGAAGAAGGGGCATACCTGAATAGCTTAATGACGCAGCTCATAGAATTAGAAAGTGCTCAACAAAAGGATCCAAAAATAGGGAGGCAGAAGGAAATAACAAAGCTGAGAGCAGAAATCAATGAAGTGGAAACCAGAAAAACCATCCAAAAGATCAACGAAAGCAGAAGTTGGTTCTTTGAAAAAATAAACAAGATTGATAGACCACTGGCAAAACTAACAAAGAAAGAAAGAGAGAGAAACTTGATAACTCGTATTAGGAATGAAAAAGGAGAGATCACTACTGATATGGTAGAGATTCAAAGGGTAATCAGAAACTACTTTGAGAAATTCTATGCCACTAAAAATGAAAACCTGAAAGGAATGGATAAATTTTTGGAATCTTATAATCTTCCACGATTGAATGAAGAGGATGTAGCATATCTAAACACACCCATTACTATTGAGGAAATTAAGAAAGTAATCAAATGTCTGCCCAAAAACAAAAGCCCAGGCCCAGATGGATTTACTAATGAATTCTTTCAAACCTTTCAAGAGGAACTACTACCAATCCTGGCAAGACTCTTTCATGAAATTGAAAAAACAGGAAAACTTCCAAATAGCTTTTATGAAGCCAACATTACCTTGATACCTAAACCAGACAGAGATGCTACGAAAAAAGAAAATTACAGACCAATATCGCTGATGAATGCAGATGCAAAGATCTTCAACAAAATCCTGGCAAATAGGATTCAATGCCTCATTAAGAAGATCATCCACTACGATCAAGTAGGTTTCATTCCAGGAATGCAAGGCTGGTTTAACATCCGTAAATCTATCAACATAATACACAACATCAACAGCAAGAAAAATAAAAATCACATGATCATATCAATCGACGCAGAGAAAGCATTTGACAAGGTCCAACACCCATTCTTGATCAAAACTCTCAGCAAGATGGGAATGGAGGGAACCTTTCTCAATATAGTTAAGGCCATCTACCACAAGCCAGAGGCAAATATTGTCCTCAATGGAGAAAAACTGAAAGCCTTTCCTCTAAATTCTGGCACAAGACAAGGCTGTCCTCTCTCACCACTCCTATTCAACATAGCACTGGAAGTACTCGCTATAGCGATTAGGCAAGAAAAGGATATCAAGGGAATCCAGATAGGAAAGGAAGAAGTCAAGCTCTCACTGTTTGCAGATGACATGATACTCTACTTAGAAAACCCCAAAGACTCTATCAAAAAGCTTCTAGAAACAATAGACTCATATAGCAAGGTGGCAGGCTACAAAATTAACACACAAAAATCAATGGCCTTCCTATACACCAATACTAATAAGGAAGAAATGGACATTAAGAAAACAACTCCATTCACTATAGTGTCACACAAACTCAAATATCTTGGAATCAACTTGACTAAAAATGTGAAGGACCTATACAAGGAAAACTATAAAACTCTGCTCCAAGAAATAAGAGAGGACACGCGGAAATGGAAGCATATACCCTGCTCATGGATTGGCAGGATTAACATCATTAAAATGGCAATACTCCCCAAAGCACTGTACAGATTTAATGCGATCCCCCTAAAGATACCCATGACATTCTTCAAAGAAGTGGACCAGGCACTTTTGAAATTTATTTGGAACAATAAACACCCTCGAATAGCTAAAGCAATCATTGGGATAAAGAATATGGGAGGAATTACTTTCCCCAACTTTAAACTTTACTACAAAGCAATAGTTGTCAAAACAGCATGGTATTGGAATAAAGACAGGCCCTCAGATCAGTGGAATAAGCTTGAATACTCAGAGAATGTTCCCCAGACATACAATCATCTAATTTTTGATAAAGGAGCAAAAAATCCTAAATGGAACAAAGAAAGCCTCTTCAACAAGTGGTGTTGGCAAAACTGGGTAGCCACTTGCAAAAAATTGAACTTAGACCCCCAGCTAACATCATGTACGAAGGTAAAATCCAAATGGATTAAAGACCTCGATATCAGCCCCAAAACCATAAGATATATAGAACAATATGTAGGTAAAACACTCCAGGACATTGAGGCTAAAGGCATCTTCAAGGAAGAAACTGCACTCTCCAAGCAAGTGAAAGCAGAAATTAACAGATGGGAATATATTAAGCTGAGAAGCTTCTGCACCTCAAAGGAAATAGTGCCCAAGATACAAGAGCCACCCACTGAGTGGGAGAAACTATTCACCCAATACCCATCAGATAAGGGGCTAATCTCCAAAATATATAAGGCACTGACAGAACTTTACAAGAAAAAAACATCTAATCCCATCAAAAAATGGGGAGAAGAAATGAACAGACACTTTGACAAAGAAGAAATACACATGGCCAAAAGACACATGAAAAAGTGCTCCACATCACTAATCATCAGGGAGATGCAAATCAAAACAACGATGAGATACCACCTCACACCACAGAGAATGGCACACATCACAAAGAATGAGAATAAACAGTGTTGGCGGGGATGTGGGGAGAAAGGAACTCTTATCCACTGCTGGTGGGAATGCCGTCTAGTTCAACCTTTATGGAAAGAAATATGGAGATTCCTCCAAAAACTGGAAATCAAGCTCCCATACGATCCAGCTATACCACTCCTAGGAATATACCCTAGGAACACAAAAATACAATACAAAAACCCCTTCCTTACACCTATATTCATTGCAGCACTATTTACCATAGCAAGACTCTGGAAACAACCAAGATGCCCTTCAACAGACGAATGGCTAAAGAAACTGTGGTACATATACACAATGGAATATTATGCAGCTGTCAGGAGAGATGAAGTCATGAAATTTTCCTATACATGGATGTACACAGAATCTATTATGCTGAGTGAAATAAGTCAGAGAGAGAGAGAAAAACGCAGAATGGTCTCACACATTTATGGGTTTTAAGAAAAATGAAAGACATTCTTGCAATAATAACTTTCAGACACAAAAGAGAAAAGAGCTGGAAGTTCCAGCTCACCTCAGGAAGCTCATCACAAAGAGTGATGAGTTTAGTTGGATAAATAACTACATTTTGAACTGTCCTAATAATGAGAATGTATGAGGGAAATTGAGAACCTGTTTAGAGTACAGGCGGGGGTCGGGTGGGGAGGAGGGAGACTTGGGACATTGGTGATGGGAATGTTGCACTGGTGATGGGTGGTGTTAAAAAAAAAAAGAATATTGTGCTGAGCAAAATGATTTTGATGGAGAGGATAAAAAAAAAAGAATTCTAATCTTTCTTATTATCCTTATTTTTTTTTTTTTGAGTCACACCTCGTGATGCTCAGAGGTTACTCCTGGCTATGTGCTCAGAAATCTCTCCTAGTTTGAGGGACCAGATGGGACACTGGGGGATCGAATTACAGTCAGTCCTAGGTTAGCCACGTTGCAAGGCAAACATCCTACTGCTGCACTACTGCTCTGGCTCCCTATCTTTCTCATTTCTACAATCTAGGGACCAAGGTAAGATCTTACATTTGATAGTACACATTTTATTTTCTTCTCTTATATATACCACAGACAAGACATATCAGCCAGTATGTGTCCTCCTTCTGACTTTACATGTTTCTCTTTACTGTTTTATTGAAGTCAACTCTGCTTCAGTGTTGAAAATGAGTGTTTTAACCATTTAATTTCTGTTAGATCTGCTATGCTTTGCCTAGTTTTCTCATTTAAATGTACACCCACACATTTAAAAAACATTATTTTTAAACACCCCTATTGTTTTCTATGAGTTATACATCATGGGTTACTTAAATGCATCTTTTTCATGATTTGTTAAATATATACCGTTTTAAATTATGCTAGAACATACTCTTAAAAACACACACAACTCTATACTCATTTGATTAACAGAAGCACAGATGAGGAAAGAAACACAACTTTGGGGCTGGTGAGGTGGCGCTAGAGGTAAGGTGTCTGCCTTGCAAGCGCTAGCCAAGGAAGGACCGTGGTTCAATGCCTGGGTGACCCATACAGTCCCCCCAAGCCAGGGCAATTTCTGAGCACTTAGCCAGGAGTAATCCCTGAGCATCAAATGGGTGTGACTGAAAAAACAAAAAAAGAAAAAGAAACACACTTTGCTTCTTTTATTTTCTTATACATGATCTTTTAGCTACCATTAGATGGTTGAAACAAATGTATTATCAAATTACTGCCCATTTTGTATCTTCTAGTAAACACAGCTGATAGATGTATCTATGTTCTATCTTATTCAGGAATTATTTGTCTGTAATGAGCAGAAACCCTCGACAGCTAATTGAGATAAACACAGGAATATAAGAATAGGTGGCGAGAGGAGAACTAAAAACTTCAAGCCTATTGCATAAAACTCAATTCCCAGAGTCTACCAGGCAATGTGATGATTCAGATGATGTATCTGTCCAGTGGTCCACACTACTTCTGGTCAGTCCTGGTGGAAGGTGATCTGAAGTGGTCATTAGCTCTCGGTGTACCATCTGCCCTAGTCTGCTTTCTATACCTCTGCAAACAACTCCTGTGTATTATTAGTGATCTAGTCTAGTTTCTATTCTTCCTACAGAAAGGCCAGGAGGTTTTGCATGGTGATGTGGCTTGTCAATGATCCAGAGTCCCTATTTCACCCCATTTTTATTCTGAGACAGTCAGAACCTGTGCTGCTCATGGGCCACTAATTTTCAGCTTTGATAGTTTTTAGTGGGAATTGTCAAACGTGTTGACATCAAGTCCATATGGCAGTCATTTCTCACACACAAACATCTAGAAGATTGTAATCTGAATGGCTACTTCCTAATACAAAATGATATTTTGATAATAAACCCTCCATTGTGCCAATAAGAAAATATACAAAAGTAAAATTTAAATAATAGTTATAACATAAAATGTCAATGTTTTTCCTTTTTCTTGAATTCTATTCACATTTTCCAGGAAAAACCAGTTTTGATGCATTTTGCTTTTTTCTTGGCTTTTATGTTGAAGTGGTAACTTTCATGACTCCACATAACAAATTTCCATCTTTATTTCTTAATCCAGTGATTGAGACCATAGTTCAGGGGTGGCAAACAGGAATTTTACCCTCAAAAGGGCAAAATGCAATATGTGTTTAATAGATTATTGTTAAAATTATATGCTTTTTTGGGGAGTGTTTGTCTGTTTTGGCAGGTCACTGTGTGTGTGGCTCTCTGACTCTCACAGTTTAAAATTTTGGCTTTGTGTCGAACTTGTTCACCACCCCTGCCATAGTTAATCTCAGTTAAGAAATTGAAATTATTCTATTTCATTAATCCCCAAATGTGGCCAGTCATTGCTCAAAACAAGTGACATATCTGTGGTTTTTGCTATATTTTGATTTTGAAAATGGAAAGTAATAATATATGCATTTTTCCAAATTAACATACAAATATGTGTATAAACATATGTAAACATGCATTTTTTCCAAATTAACATACAAATATGTGTATAAACATATGTAAACATGTATGTTTATGGCTATGAGACACACTTTCCATGTGACCACAAGGAACATTCTCTTCCATTTTTTCCTTCCAGAGCAGGTTTACAATTTCCATGAATATGGTCTTCATTTCTTCCCATGCACTCCCCCCTGTCTTTCCATAAACAGGCTAATAAAAGGCCATTTAAACTTAGATTTATGTTACATTTCCAGGGCATTTCCATATTCTCTGTGGCAATGGGGACCATAGGTGGGTGTAGAAAGCCCCCAGCAATGACACAAAAGTTTCCTATCACTGGTCTGTACCCTTGTGGGTTTGGCTACTTCATCTATGCTGAGTGTCATGGTGCAGAATGTGAATCCAGTTTACGAGTTCTTCTAAGTTCTATTGCATGCCGCTTTAAAATGGAAAATGCCACCACCACCCCGTGCTGCATTTTTTTTTTTTTGCTCAGTGTTACCAGGAGATAATCAGCTCTGTAATGAACATTTATTACCCTTTCTCAATCTAGCCACAAGGGAAGCAATCCTGTGGTTTTAATGTCTTTGCTGGCTCTCCTAGATCTTTATTAGTTCTGTTGTTTGCTCAATAATACAGATTATCTGTCTAATTGAACATGGGTTGATATGAGTTATGTAATTCCATGAACAAAGCCTGCTTGGCATAGCATAGTCACAGATATGCTCTCAGAAAACTAGGAGCCAGTGATGTCCTGTAAGCAACACTCATGTCTTCTTCACTCCTGCCACTTCATGGATCCCAGCTCTTTGGATCATCCACCTTTCGTATCCTATTCTAAATTTTTGAGAAGAGATGTGTCAACCTGACTTCCCTATAAATTCGCTGAGAAGGGTCCATCTGAAAACACTTATTTCTATATGCTAGTCAAGTTCCTTTAGCACTGCTTTGATTATTGATCAATACCCTGAATTTCATCTATTTTTTTTCTTTTGTTTGAACTACAAGGCTTACTATGGGTAGGTCCAAAAATACTTTTTATCTTCTAGTGCCTTCAATTGTCAGACTACTCCAGAGTCCAGAGTATCCTCAGGAAAGTGGACTTGGGTTCATGTAGCTTTGGGTTCATTGCTCTGGCTCCCAAATGTTGTCCAAAGTTTTTAGGGTTCCTCCCCCTTCATCTAAAATTGCTAAAGTCCCTGGATCATTTGAGCATACATCACACAGAATGGGGACATTCTGAACTTCATCATCTCATTAGGAATTAATTTTTCTTAGCTGCCAACCAAATGGCATCAGTGTTCATGTTATAAGAACAGTAGTGAGTGGTTCCCACCTGCAAGAAACTATAAGTGTTGCCTGTGCGTTTTTTCTACTGTCCTGTCTCCCGAACCTCTCGTGAGTGGGTCGAAAAGGGCCCAGCAAAATCGCTCTTCTAGAGACATTGAGGCTGGGCCTGAACGCCAAGAAAGACTGAGTCCCAAAGTGAAAACTGGCTATCAGCAGTAAATTGCTGAAAGGCAGATCTCCTGTCTGTGAAATCAAATGCAAGAAACTGTGAGTGTTGTCTGTACGTGTTTTTCTACTGTCCTGTCTCCTGAACTTCTTGTGAGTGGGCCATATAGGGCCCAGCAAAATCACTTTCCTAGAGGCTCCAGAAAAGCACTTTGCTCCACTTCGCTTCGTGGCCATGCGCTCTTTCTAATGAAAGAATGTCACAGCAACACGCAGAAAAATATCACACTAGGAACTGTGCTGGATCTCTGAAGCCCAGCATATCTCTCTGGACTGTCTCCTCTGCTGCGTGCTCAGGCCTAAGATTTGATCCTGTGTGTGGCTTCATCCACGAAGAGCTCCCCTTCCTTGGAGGCAAGTCCACACGCCCAGAAAGGGTGAAGCCAGAGGAGCATGGTGGCGCACATCATTTAGCCAATGAATGCCACCACAACACGTAGAAAAACCCACAATACAAGTGTGACAATGGGGAAACAACACAGGCCAGCACCAGGCATAGAGAATGAAGATGGCAACTCTGATGACCGGAAAACGGCCAACCAACTTGTCAGTCTCTCAGATACGGAGTTCAGAGAAGAAATATGGAGGATGCTCACAGAACTCAAAGAAAGCATGGATCGAGTTGAAAAGAACAGTAGTATTGGCTGAGAATCTGCCTTTCCTTGTCCTAGGATAATTTTTAAAATCTCAGTTTTAATAATAGACTAGATTCTGAGTTTTATTGTGTTTGCCATTATTGTTTCCATTTTGGAAAGATTTGGATGCAGATGGTGTGTTACATTTTGGCTTGCCCATTTGAACCAGAATGTCACATTGAATACAGTGGGTTTTCTTATTCCCAAATGAATGTGTTCATCTAAGAAATTCTTGGTGTCAAAGAAGAGTGTCTTTATCAATGTTTCAACTTAAATACCTCTCTTTTATTTGCTATCATAGGATTTAACATAAAAATTATTCAGAATTTATTTCAAAATAACTTATAAAGATATACCATTTCTCGAGCAAAGAAATTGTCTTTATCTTTCACATTTAGATAAAAATAAAAACTATATTTATATATAACCTGCTAGCTTTATTATTTTATTTTATTTATTATTTATGTTATTTTATAATTGGGTTGTTGCTAAAACTATGAAAATTGGAAATGGATTTAAGATAGCTAGAAAAAATTCAAATTATGGTAACATTATGCAAAGAAGAAAATGTATTAATCTCTTTTTGTTTGTAATGTGTAGAGTTTTTAAAGTAAAGGAAAATTTTAGGTAAATTAAAAGAATTTCTTTTTCTGATGGGGACATAAGGTTTTGATGACATATAAAAGTGTCACAATATTTATATCTAAGCAATATTAATAACATTGTTAGCATTTTCATAGGTGAAGAAGGAAAATTGGTGAGAGAAAAAAATCACTGTTCTACACTGCTCTGTTCTCTAGACATTGAGAAGACTGACTATTCCTAAAAGAACAATAAATATTTGTTCAATGAGAAAAAAATTAAAAAATAATACACAAATCTTTGAGTACTAAAAGAAAAATTATAATGTACTGAACATATCAGCTCAGTAAGCAGAGGTATTTGAACAAATAAAATATAAAAAGAATGTAATTAAATTATATTTGTTATATGATCAGATATAAAGGAATGAAGCCAGTCATAATACTAAGATAAGTAATAATTATATATACAAGTATCAGGGGAAAAGTGTTGGAGATTTCTGATGAGGGTTATGCAGTTACCTAGTCACAGAGACCATAGAGAGCTGATCACTACAAGAACAGCATATAAAATTGAGTTTTGGGGGCAGGAGGTAAAGTACAGCAGGTGGGACACTTGCTTGCATTTAGCTGACCAGGGTTACATCCCAGGCATCCCATATGGTTCCTCTCAGCTACCAGAAATAATTCTTTAGTGCATAGCCAGGAATAACTCCTAAGCACCACCTGACGCTCCTCATCCCACAAATATATAGGTTTTACTGAAAATGAGAAATTACCCCAAATAAAATAGAAGCAAAAGTGCCATCATAAGTTGACAGAGAAGCACTATGAATACTTTACTCTGCCATAAGCCCAGTAGCTAAATGAGTTAGGCTTATGCAAATCTTAGACATCAGTCAGAGCATGTCATTCACAAATGTTTTCTACTATGTTTCAGGATTTTACTAGAACAATAATTATCTGTAGCCAGAATGAATACAATCTAAACAGAGCTTAAAGCATATTCTTAAACATTATATTTCTTTGTTATTTCCCTAGCAAGTCTAGTTGAATGATAAATTCTAACAAAGAAAATCAAAGAGGGGGACTATGTGGATATACAACAAAATACACTTCAGTAACCATTACTTAATTTTCTATTCCATTCCTAATGACTCCTCTAATTCTTTCCCTGCTAATAATGCCTTTGTAGGAGGGTCTTGGGGTTGCTTTGAAGGTCCAACAGGAAGACCTCAGCTAAGTCTGGCTTAATCAAGCATCAATGCAGTACAGAACCAAGGCAGCATTCCTAGTGGTCCTAAGCTTATTTCCTAACTCTTTCATTATAGCTTTATTTAAGCACCATGAATACAAACATGTTTGTAGTTGGGTTTTAGTTATAAAAAGAACATCCTCCTTCACCAGTGCAACATTTTCACCACCAATGTCCCCCATCTTCTGCCTTCCCCACTCCTGCCTTTATTCAAGACAGGCATTTTACTTCTCTCACTCATTAACATTATCATAATAATTGATAGTGTGGTTATTTCTCTAACTATTTTCAACTAACTGATTGCTTTGTGGAGATGACCAAGACACCCAAGACAAGCATGCACCTCTCTGCTTCTCTCGCTCCTTCCCATGAAAGGCCAATCATTGCTGGCAGATCCGTTGCTTTCCTTGCTGGTTTGCTCTCACAAACCAAGAAGCATTTACAAAATTTTACCAAGTGCACCCCCAAATCCAGACCTGTGTTAAGCATGCCTTGAATGTAGAGAGTCTGGCTCTTTCTTGTGGAAGTGTCTGTGATTTCTGATTGAGTGTGAGCAAGTCTAACATCAGTTTTATTCACCAATTTTTCCAAGAGTCCAAGGACAGGAAATTGTATGTGCTTTGTTAGGAACCTTACCTATTATGCATGATCTATATTTATGTTTGCTGTTATTCTCTAAGAGACAGCACAGTGGGGCTCAGACATTGTAAATCTGTGCCACTGTGCAGTCTTTATTGTTCAATTTGGAAACCCTTGGTAACAAGATTCTGCAAAGGAAATATAGTTGAAAACAGGAAACTGTACAAATAATTCTGTGGCTGTGGTATCTCAAACCAGGAGCTGGAATTAAAGAGACTGTTTTGCTAATGTTTTGGTACATCCATGTATTAAAGGAGACAAATAACACTTCCTGCTTTTCTTTCTAAAGAGAAACCAGAATTTATGTGTAATCACTAAATTCATAACCAACCAACAATTCCCAGTACTATGCACACTTAGGCATAAACAGGCACACTAATGATTTGAAAGCATACCATACTTCCAAGTAGATGCTGACTTTAAAAATTAGTTTTCTCTTCACTGAATTGTGGCAAAATTGCTTTTCTGGTTTGATATACTAGTATTTGAAATAATAAATGTTAACAAAAGCACTTTCAATTTAAAAACATTTCATTTAGTTTTTGCCCCACACCCAGCGTGTGGCTCTGTGCTCAGAAATTACTCCTGGCAGGCTCGGAGACCATACATGATTCTGCAGATTGAACCTGGGCCAGCCATGTGCAAGGCAAATATCCTTGTACTCCAGTCCCTCAAAATGTTTTTATTTAATCGAATGCCCAAACCAAAGTTTTTAACACTCTGACTCTAAAAGAGAACATATGATCTAGAATAGTGAACAGATAAGAACATTCATCTCCATATGTTAGAGTCACTGATAAATGGAAGAGACTCAATGTAAAACAGAATGATGCCTCTTGGGATTATATTATAACTGAATTCCTTTCAGTCACTTGAGGATTTTTACATGAAAATAGAGTAAAGCAGGTTGGAAAGTATCAACATGGCAGGACTAATGCCTTGGGAGATGAGGCACTGAGGAACCACAGGTAAGGTGCAGAAGGAGGAAGGTTGGTGTTTGTGAAGATCATGGCATCCTTGACAATGAGATTTGCATTAAAGGCAGTATTGTAGGCTGGGGACATAGTGAAGAGCTTAGGGTACCTGCCTTCCCTGTGGACAATCTCAATTAGATCCTCAACACCACTTGGCAGCCTGAGCAACATCAGACCCAATCCTGGAAGCCCCTGAACAATGCTGGATGGTTTTGGTGATCAAAACCATCCCAGGGTGCTAGTAGCATCCTCAGTTCTTGCACTGCATCCAGCTAAGGATGAAGAGAATCACCAGAAGGCCCATTGGACTTCTTAAGTACTTCCTTCCCAGCAACAAATCAAATTGGAGTTTGAACCTCACACATATTTCCATAGAGTAAGGTTCAGTTTTGTTAGTTCCCAAGCACTGTCTCTGGCAACACCACATTGTTGATTCTTCTCCTCATAGTGCAGGTAAAATATGATTATGACTCATGTAATCTCTGGGAATCTTGGGTTGTTTCTCTGCTTTCTTGCCAACTGTTAGTCTCTGGGGGGAATGATTTACTGAACACAAGACTCTAAGTTTCAACACAATGAGAGGAGTCCAATAAGGACAAATTTATAAAAAGGATAAGTTTCGAGTGCTGGGAACATATTAAAAAATTACTCTCCTTTTTCATAATAAGAAGGATTTTAGACTCAGTTACAACTCTTCTTTGAATAACCTAGAATATCTGTTCTGAACAAAAAAAGTTGTTCTTCCAGTAGTTTATCTACTATTTGGCCTATGACTTTCTATAGGGATCTACTACTTTTCTGCTGATCACAGTTAAAGTACAGCAAGGTAGAAAGATCTATCAAATGTGAAAATATAAAGGAAAGTAAAATACAAGTTTGAAGCTATCCTCATATAGCCATGAGATATAAATGTTTCCCAAAAATATAGGGTTTTTTCCAAATGATTTTGGGAGCTCTTATAATGTGACAGGAAGAGAGGAGATGAATGCACTAAAGAATAAGAAAAAGAAAAAAGGAAAAAAGAAAAGAAAGAAGGAAAGAAGAAAGAAAGAAAGAAAGAAAGAAAGAAAGAAAGAAAGAAAGAAAGAAAGAAAGAAAGAAAGAAAGAAAGAAAGAAAGAAAGAAAGAAAGAAAAAGAAAGAAGAGAAGAAGAAAGAAAGAAAAAAAGAAAGAAGGAAGAAAGAAGAAAGAAAGAAAGAAAAGAAAGAAAAGAAGAAGAAAAGAAAGAAAGAAAGAAAGAGAAGAAAGAAAAAAAGAAAAAGAAAGGAAGGAGAGATGAAAGAGGGAAGAAAAAAATGAGACCGATACAAGCATTATCAGGAATAATAAATAAAACAGGGAAATTGATTCTATAAATACTAGATCCTCAATCCTCTCTAAGTATAGTTACACAAGAAAATCCTTGTAAAGGATTTCATTTCTTGGGACATCAAATGTGGAAAAGAAAGAATATAGTTTTAGGCACATGTTAGCTATATTCACTCCATTTATCTTAAGACATTCTTTAGTTCTACTTATATTTTATTTTATTTTTTTAGATAAAAGCAGAAAGATTCCATAACCTGGAATAGAACTTATTGAGGGACAGTACCAGCATGACTATTCTGAGTTAAGACCAAGCTCTGATCCAACAGAAGAAAAGGAGAGCAGTAAATAGAGCTGGGCAGAAAGATGAGGCTTTTGACTTTTGCCTCTGGTATCACCTGGAATGCTTCTTAGATGTCATATTTTTATTTGTTTTCTGATAGGTTCAGTTATTGATTTACCAAGTTGAACTAACATGAAACAAGAAATCCTTGCCGGCAAGTAATCCCAAGTGATTATTGCATTCTTTCTCAGCAAGTCAATCCAGGCCTTGTTCATTTTCCCAAAAGTTCCAACCCATCAGTCCATGGAGTACGTATGTTGCATCAAGGGGCCTAGGTGACATTAAGGGTTTGGGGTGTCATTAAGGAACTGGGGTGGCCTTCCAACTTTTCCTTTGCAGAATTCCATGATTTTACAAATGGAGTTTCCTTAATCATTGTTTTTTTGTTAGGTTTGATTTTGCTTGTGTTAATGTCTGGAGTTTATGATCCTTAATAAATGGTATATCTATCATGTCTTTTTTGTTATCTCTTTGTGGACTAGAAAACATGGTAATAAACCCACATACAAATTGTTTTTATTGTAAGCACTAAGACTTGATAAAGAGGTTGAGATTGCTACAAATTTCCTTCCAATACAGCAAGAGAAAGTTAGCAATGATTAGAAGAAAAATATTACAAAACTGAAGGTCATTTATCTAAAGTTTACAGGGGATTCTTGGAGAACTTTTTTATTTTATTTTATTTTATATATTACCCTTACTTTTTTTTCCCCCCTTACATTTTGATCGACCTTAATTTGAAGAGCTGTTTAGATTCCTGGTTCAAATGTATAAACCAGAAATTCCCTTGATAACGATTTCTTAAGACAGCTTGCAGATGGAATCTCAGGCAATATTCTCACCTGAGCCATGAAACTTCAGACCCCAAAACCAGGACAGTGGTGATCATCAGTTCTGCTTCTTAGCTCCTTCCAAGAAAAATGGCTGAAATCTTGCACATTAACTGTCTTTTATATTAAAAGTATGAAGTTGATCCTTCCTTCTTTTTTTCTCCTGCGATAAAACTATAATCCTCTAAATCCTCTTTTCTGAGTTCACTCTGTCTTTGTAATAAACTCTTACTGCTTCCTCTGCTGCTATCAATCTTCAAGAATTTTGGATGTATGAAAAGAAAACATCTGCCTTCCTATAAAAAGAGAACTCAGAGAGAGCAGCTTGGCCATAGACCATACGGGAACCATGATTGGATGGGGTTACAATGAGCTCTATTTTGTTTGTTGGTTTGATTTTTATTTTGGGGGGAACATATTCTTCTGTGTTCAGGGGCTACTCCTGATCCTGTACTCACGAATAATTCCTGCTGGTGCTGGGGAGACCATAAAGGATGTCAGAAATAGAAATTTGGCTATGTGCAAGGCAAATGTCTTATAGGCTGTACTACTGCTCTGGCCCCAAGAGGGCTCGTTTTCATGGGATCACTCCCTAAAAATCTATTTTCAAGTAAATATAGTTAAGAGGCGACAGAAACCTCACCTCAGGGCAGCCATTTCCCTTGGAGTGGAAATTACTTTCACTTCCTCCTCCATGCGTGTTCCCGATATTGGAAGGAGAAGCTGGACTTTCTGGGACTTTCCAAGCTCACGTCTATCAAGAAAGCTTGAATCATGGTAGGAACGCCCAGTCAACCCCACGGAACTTTCCTTTCCACTCAGATACTGAGATGTTGTCAGGAAATATCAGCACAGGTTTTCCTCAGGCCTTTCAGTTAAGACTAGCAGGTCTGGGCTTCTGTGGAAGCCAATGCTTTGGGGCCCTCTCAGGCTCATCTGTGGTACTTTCGACAACATGCATTATCCATGCAAGAGAGAGCGTCTTCCTTGGGGCTGGAAGGTGATGCATTCACCAAAGGGCTGGAACAATGAGACTGATATTCCTACAGGTTCCCTAAGGTTCTGTTCTCTTCAGTGCTCTGCCATTGAAGCTTCCTTTTGGAGAGCTGAGACGACGTCACTTTCATCTCTGCTATCACTGGACTCACTTCTAGTTCTTGAAGTGACCCTGAGAGCTCATTTTAACATCAGGTCTAGATTAAGACGAGCAGAAAAGAAAAAGAAAAAAGAAAAAAAAGCGAAAAAAACAGCATGTATAAAGAATGTATATGAATGTACATATGTGATTATATTTTTGTGTGACTACACACATGTTTATTTAGATAAATCTCCCAACACACCAGGGGAATATTACTGAATATAAAATTATTTACCAAAATAAGAACTGTCGAATTATTTTAATATATTCTTTAAGGGTTTGAAAAATAAATGGAGCTTCTAGCTTTATATTAATCTGAGAAAACTCTACTTGGAAAACATGATCCAAGTGTCCTTGGGCTGCTCTCAAATGGTGCTCAGAAGGTCTGGGGGGATTATCTCAATCAATTAGGCCTTTCTGTCACCATGGGGGCACTCAGAGGCCTCCTAGTGATGCTCTAGAAATCATATGGTCTATGGGTACTACCCAGTGATGGTTGGTATCTCCATCCCCTCTAATATTCTTTTCTTAAATTTTTGATTTTTTTTTTTGCTTACAATACCATGGATAATGGTTTCTCATGGGCATAATTATAAAATCACATCTATCACCAGTGTTCCCATGTACCTCTGCTCCCTCTCCCCTACTTCTTCACTTCCCTCACCCAACTTGATTGTATGTATCAGTTTCCCCTTTGATCTTGCTGTGTAATTTTAAGTCCCTCGTATAAGAGGTCATTCTGCTTCTGTCTCTTTCATTCTGACTCACTTCACTCATTCGTCCTGGGTCAGCCGCATGCAAGGCAAACGAACTACTGCTGTGCTAAGACTCCGGCCATCTAATTTTATTTTGATTTCAGTCACATTTCTTCTTTGGCCTGAATTCTTGAGAGCTTTATTAAAAGACAAAAATATGAAGAGTGACTCTCAACCAGGAAATATTTCTCTATTATCATTGCTGCAGGTTCCCGATGACTTCCTTCCCAACTGCTACAAACCGCTGAGGCATATTCACACACTGAGGAAATCAAGAACTGGAAAAAATAGAAACTTCCTACTAAATAGCCTTCCTGAGAAAGTCTTGGGAGCTCTGTTAATGTTCGTATATCTTCATGCACTCCCTCTTCTTGAGTTTGGAAATATCCTTCCACGTCTCTGGATTTCCCCGTAGGAATGATGAGACCGGGAAACTGTAATATTCTTTTTTTTTTTTGGCTGGGATTTTAGGATTTCCAGCTGCATAAAAATAGCCCTTTCCATTTCCGCGTGTCCTCTCTTATTTCTTGGAGCAGAGTTTTATAGTTTTCTTCCATTCCTATTTGCCACACCACAGAGAATGGCACACATCACAAAGAATGAGAACAAACAGTGCTGGCGGGGATGTGGAGAGAAAGGAACCCTTATCCACTGCTGGTGGGAATGCCGTCTAGTTCAACCTTTATGGAAAGCAATATGGAGATTCCTCCAAAAACTGGAAATCGAGCTCCCATATGATCCAGCTATACCACTCCTAGGAATATACCCTAGGAACACAAAAATACAATACAAATATCCCTTCCTTACACCTATATTCATTGCAGCACTATTTACCATAGCAAGACTCTGGAAACAACCAAGATGCCCTTCAACAGACGAATGGCTAAAGAAACTGTGGTACATATACACAATGGAATATTATGCAGCTGTCAGGAGAGATGAAGTCATGAAACTTTCCTATACATGGATGTACACAGAATCTATTATGCTGAGTGAAATAAGTCAGAGAGAGAGAGAGAGAAAAACGCAGAATGGTCTCACTCATCTATGGGTTTTAAGAAAAATGAAAGACATTCTTGCAATAATAAATTTCAGACACAAAAGAGAAAAGAGCTGGAAGTTCCAGCTCACCTCAGGAAGCTCACCACAAAGAGTGATGAGTTTAGTTAGAGAAATAACTACATTTTGAACTGTCCTAATATTGAGAATGTATGAGGGAAATGCAGAGCCTGTTTAGAGTACAGGCAGGGGTCGGGTGGGGAGGAGGGAGATTTGGGACATTGGTGATGGGAATGTTGCACTGGTGATGGGTGGTGTTCCTTTTATGACTGAAACCCAAACACAATCATGTATGTAATCAAGGTGGTTAAATAAAATAAATAAATAAATAAATTTTCAAAAATAAAAAAAAAAAAGAAATAGCCCTTTCCTCTTGCCGCAATTCAGAAATGTAGCCACCAGATGTCGCCCTCGCCCCATCCCCAGGCAGGCCCAACAACCAACCTAGCTGGCTCCCAGCTTGCACCAGAAATGCAGCATTTGCTCAGAATTTTCCAAATATGTTTGATCTGTGTTGTCAGTAACCCCCAGAAAATCAACTTTGAAGTCTCCCCCTTTAAAAAATGTCTCTATGGGAAGCAGAAGCATCAAGTTGGGCATCTTTTATTCTCTCTCTCTCTTTCTCTCTCCACCAAGGGGCAATTTTCCTGCTTTGTTACTATGGTACCCACAGCCTGTGAGATGCTGCTGGGATGTTTGCTGAAGGCTTGTTCCCTCCCGAGGACAGGTAAGCCATCAAGGATTTCTCTAGAGAGTTCTAGAACAAAGGGGGGGGGCGTGTGCAGAGGGGAAGCCCGCTTAATTACTGGTGGGGACATCCCTGGCTCCAAGCAGGTCCCCGCCCCTGGCTTGGAAGATGAAGAAACCGCCTTCAGATAAGGAGATTGTAATAAATCACTTCTAAGTGGTCCTGAGCTGGGAAATGGAGCTCACCCTGGAAAATAAAATCAGCTTAGGATTGTCTAACGATTCAAGGCAGGTGTCAATGGAGAGATGGCTGAGTTCTGCCCAATTAGTCTTGCAGACAGGCCTTCCAATGGGCAGGCTTGATTTTGAACCAAAAACACAGGAGAGAGTGGAAGATACTTCTAGAACTTCTAGAACCCAACACAGTTGACTGAAGTCTGGGATCTCTTCAATTCTTTTCATTGTGTGTGTGTGTGTGTGTGTGTGTGTGTGTGTGTGTGTGTGTGTGTGTGTGTGTAGTGGGGTGGGAACATCTGGTTAATGCTTAGGTACAAAGATAACGCTTAGAAATAAGAATGTTCTGCATATTTTTAATAGTATTAATGTTGTTGTTATTTTGATGAATGACTGTTATTCAAATAACAGTATGTTTGAAACCATCCTACTTAGAACCAGAGTATTTGAGGCATAAAACACTAAAACTAGTCATTTTGACTATAATCACACAAAACTCTTATTGACTTAAAATATTGGCGGGGGGGGGGGGGAGGAAGTACCAGGCCTGGCTGTGATCAGACTTGCTCCTGGTTCTGTGGTCAGCGATTACTCCTGGCAGTTTTCAAGGTTCCAAATACAAGAGGCAGAGATAGAACCTGATTTAGTTGTGGGCAAGGAAAGAGTCTCAGCCATTGTCCTGTCTCTCTGGTTCCAGTTTGAAGCTTGTTAGTGATCTTGATGCGTTATTTGGGTAGCTGGTTGGAGTCTGAGAGATCAAAGCATGTCTTAAAAGAGCGTCAATGGAAGTGAGTGGAAGGAGTCCTCAGAACTACTATATATTTTGCTCTATCAGAGGGACCTGACCATAAGATGCACATAGTTTTAGATGAGGAAAACAAGAGCTGTCAGGAGATAGTGGCTGGGAATAACCACCCTGTGAGGTCAAAGTATATTTACAATAAGCCAGTCCATAGCTGGTTAAACATACTTACCTAACTTTTTTTTCTTTATATCAGAAAAAGTAATTTTTTAAATACTTTTCCTTTAATATAAAAAAGTAAAATGTCCCCTCACTCAGGCTTCACCTCCAAGCGGCATTCTTTCCATAAGACACACACATTTCCCCCCCCCCATCTCTTTTTTGGGGGAGTGGAAGTTTGACTTGTGGTATGAAAAATACAGTACACCCCTGTCAAGCTCTTCAGAGGTGATTAAGAAAAACATCACCTGGGCAGGGTGAAAAAACATGTCACGGAGCCTTTGGAGCCCAGTGAGTCAGAGCCCCATGCACTGACATCCTCTCTGTGCTGGGAACTTAGATCCAGAAAGATTCTACTGGAACTTTGCAGCAAAGAATAACTCTAACCTTCCAAAGAGATGAATTTAAGGAATGTCCTTCAGCAGGAGAACTTCTGTCATATTTACTTAATAGGAAAAAGACTCCATTGACTCCTTCGATGCCTGATGCCACATGCTCCTTTTTTTCCAGCCTCCACAGGCAACTACACAATTTATTAATGTAGAAAAAACACGAGTTCCTGGGACAAATCTTCAGATCGAGCTCCAGGAGGAGCTTCTTTCAAAAGGTTCATAGGGTTCATGGAAGGCCATTCTTTCTGCATTCCTGTTGCACATTGAAGCCACAATAAGTACACACTTGTCTAGGAAGTAAGGCATTTTTGCCTGCATGAGTGTCTGTGAGAGATGAGCCTCTGAAGATATGATGTTGAGGAATTCTCACAGGCCTTCAAGTCTTTGGCTTTATCCAGTGGTTCCTGGATGCTCTTCTCCAGAATAACTTCTTCCCAAAGAAGGGAGATTATTATTCCCAAAGGGAGATTATTTTTGTCCAAGAACAGCAGAGTAACCATCAGTGGCAATGAGTTGCATTAAGAGAAATATCATCCTGTTTTTTTAGGTGGCATCTTATTTTACCTAAAACAAAGATCATCCCTGGTTCCTTTGAATGTTTGTTTGCAACTTGGATTTACCCCCAAACAGAGATCTCTTTCTTGTAAATCTTTTTTTTCCTTACTGCCCCTTATTGGTCTTTGGACTCAATAAAAAGGCAATTCTGGCAGCCAGCTGGTTCTCCATACTAAGCAGAAGACTGCCAGACTACACGTGTTTCACCCTCAGCCTGGTTTAGATTATTTCAAGCACAACCCTGATTCAGATTCATTCACTTGGGCTTGGAGATAAGGCACATGGGGTGATTTTACTCCAGTTAAATACTAGGAGTAAAGCTTCCAAATATCCTGGCTCTGAGGTTGGAAGTGATTGTGGCCCGTTGTTATGAGGTTATACTTGGTCGAGGGAGGAGAGGCTCTGTCTTTAGAAAATCAATACCTTTCTATCAAGGTTTTCCCAGAGCCCAACATCCACAACCAAAGGATTTTCTTTGCATATGCAGGACTAGATTTACAGGTCAGTAGCGTCCCAGAGATTAGAATGAGATTCTTACAGAAGTTTCTGGACATTCATGAAATTTTTCTCTGAATACAAAGTCAAGTGCAATGACACTATTATAAGGTGTAGAAGCTGCATTTACAAAATTCACAAGCAACTGAAGAATCAAAATGTGGAGCATAAAGAGAGGGGACCCCACCTTCTGCCCACTGGGGGCTGTGAGAGTATGTGAGGGATGGAGGTAGAAACTTTCAAAACTTTGATCTCAGATTTAGGCATGCAGGATATAGATGATGCAGATATGTGCCTTGCTTTTAACCTGAGACATCTGATTTCTTTGACCCCCCCCCCCAAGAAAGTGTGTTCTTGGGGGAAAGTTCAAGAGCAGTAGAGAAGGTTGGAGGGACAGTACAGAAGTTGAGGTACTTGCTTTGCATGCTGCTGACCTGAGTTCTATTCCCTCACCACATTTGTTTGCCTGAGCACTTCCAGGAGTGTTTCTGATGTGCAGAGCCAGGAGTAAGCCTAGAGCATCATTATGTGTGGACCCAAATGAGCTAGTAAAGAGCATACAAACACATCCCCAAGTGTGATGACTCGTAGGTCCCTAAAGTCATTTTTCACTCACTGAGTCAAGAACTGAAAGCCTTATTCTGGTGCCAGTTTTGCTAGTTTTATATAAAAGTCATATAAATTGATAGCATTTGACTGGAGAATGTGAAATATGGTTCAAAAGTTATATATTGATGTTGTTTTCTCCCTACTTCTTTCCCTTTTTTTTTTGGTTTTTGGGCCACACCCTGTGACGCTCAGGGGTTACTCCTGGCTATGCGCTCAGAAGTTGCTCCTGGCTTCTTAGGGGACCATATGGGACACCGGGGGATCGAACCGCGGTCCGTCCTAGGCTAGCGCAGGCAAGGCAGGCACCTTACCTCCAGCGCCACCGCCCGGCCCACTTCTTTCCCTTTTTAATTCTTTTCTTTCTCCCTTCCATCCAACCTTCCTTATCTTTTACTTCCTTTCTTCTCTTTCCTTCCATCCTTTTCTTCCTTCAATTCTTTCCACTTTATTTCCTCTCCCTTCCTTTCTCTCCCGTTTCTTCTTCCTTTCTCCCCTTCCTTCCTCCATACTCCTTCCCTCCCTCCCTCTCTACCTTCTCTTCTTCCTTCCACTCTTCCTCCCTTGCTTCCTTCCTCTTTCCTCTTTCTCTCCCTACTTCTCTCCCTCTCTTCCTCCCTCAATTTCTTACCTCCATCTTTTCACTCCATCCTTCTTTCCTTCTTCCCTTTCTTCCTAAATTCCTTTCTCCCTTTCTTCCTCTGAGTTCCACCAACCCCTTTCTTTCACACTATGAATATTGCCTACTGACATACCTGTGCCTCTCCCTTATCTGTAATACTCTAAGGAAACACATGTGGACAAAGTATTTCTGTTGCTAATTCACTAAAGAGGAGAGGATGCCTTGAGAGGGAACATCATCATAATGTAGGACAAACTCTTCAGTTTCCTAACCTTCAGTCAGATGCTCTTCTGTCCAGGTTAAAGAGTATAAACCTTCTTACCCAGTTCTTAGAGTTGGTCTTTAGGGGAAATTTGGGGATCTTAGGCTACAGCTTATTTTACCTAAAACAAAGGTCATCCCTAATTCCTTTGCATGTTTGTTTACAACTTGGATTGACCCCAAAACACAAATTGTTTTATTTGTAATCCTGACTGGTACTGGCTCAGGAAAGCCTGAGCTATCTGCCCTTACTCTGTCCTTACTGACCCACCCAGGGTGGTCTCTGAACTCAATAAAAATGACAATTCTGGCAGGCAGCTGGTGGAAATATGAGGTCGAAGACTGCCAGACTACACATGTCTCACTTTCAGCTGGATTCGGTGACCTGGATTCAGACTCGGTCACCTGGGCTTGGAGATAAGGCGCATATGGTGATTTTACAAAGGGGTTTCCTGCTGGTGGCTCATTACTTATAATAGCAGGAAACACGGGCAGGCTGGTAAGATAATTCTACATGCAGTAGTCTTCCAAGTGATTTTATAAAGTCTAATAAAATAAAGGGATTTTAATATTTCTTTATGTGTGTGTATGTTTTTGGGTCACAGCGGTGGTGCTCAGGACTTACTCCTGGCTCTGCACTAAGGGACACTCCTGGTAATTTTATGAGGTGCTGGAATCAAGCCAAGTCAACAGCATGCAATGCAAACACCTTCTGGTCCCAGACTTTTCATATTTCTGGATAGCTATCACACTTCTTTATTCTTAAAACCTGAAAATTAAGTAGCCTAAAACACAAACCACAGCTTTGCAAGGATATCACATGTCTCTTTCTCACTAAGAAAGGCAAATTCCCCTCAGTCTGACCATCACACACCCCACCCGTGGCAAGTTCCTGGTTTTCTCCTCTGTCTGCACATCACTGGCCCGAGAGGCAGTCAGCTTCTAATCCTTCATCTTAAGTAGCCGTGATTATATAAATACCCTGAACTGAATGCTGATGTTGGTCTGTTGCCCAACCTGGATCAGTTGCTGGATGTCATAAACTTGCCTAACGGGAACTACAAAATCAAGGAGCATCTATCTGATCTCTAACCCACAAACCTGGGGCACATAGAGAGAAGTTTTAGGCATTTCTTCATTTGGGGACCACATTCTTTGAAGCTTGGGACTTCCTCCTAGTTCCGAGTTGAGGAATAACTTCTGGCTGACTAGAGAAGGGGCACCTTCTAAGGTGATAGGTGATAGCCATATGCAAACTGTGCATTTTACCTGCTTGAATATAAAAATCTTTATGCTTTTGATACCAACTGAAGATAATCTCATAGAATGCCTCTTGTGCTTACAGGGGAAGGAGGGATCCCCTTCTCCTGGAAGTGGCCCTGGTCAGCAGCTTGGGGCATGCTGACTGTATGATCTTGTCCTTCAACCCTGGACCCTAAGACTATGCATTTTTTTTTAGCACTGTAAAGAGAAGCCCTTCTTCCACCCTCCGTTTTTAAGTTAACCAAAGAGAATGCTGAGCCTCATCTAGGCCAATCTGAACATCTCCTCTGCTCTCTCTCATTTTCTGCTCTAGAGTATCCTTTCCATAAAGAAGCGGCCGTGGCTGGAGGTGCAGGAGATGGTGCCCTTCGTGCAGGTGAGCTGTGGAGTGTGGGAGAATGGTCTTTGTAAGGCTTCTGTGAAGGACGAGCTTGGAAAACTACTAGCTGAATCTCAAGGTGACCTCAACGGGCAGAGTGAGCACATCCCCTGAGAGGGCCCTGGTACTGTACCTGTGCAGATGAAACTGGACAGGCCCCCATAGATAACTTCATCATTGTCGGGCAATATGAACGGACACCGCGTCTGAACCTCCAAACAGTATTGCTTGCAAGGAATGGTCTTCCTGCAGTTAAACTGTGCGACCTCGAAATACTGTGAGCAGAGCCAGGCTTTGTAGACAATCTGGAAGGAGAGAGAGAGAGAGAAGAGAGAGAGGACATCAGAACCAGGGTGGACTGATAATAGTTCTGCCTCTAAGAAGGGTCAGGCTGTCTTTTATGAGGACATACTGTGGTTTCAAGTGGATCATAAAAAAAAATCTCCAGCCCAAATCGCATTATTTGCACAGTGCATATTATTTGCATACTATTATTTGCACATTAGCACCAAGCAACACCAAGGGATATGTAGGATCCTTTAGCACCATACCAAACTGAGATTAGGCCCTTAAGAGAATGCAAAAGATGTGGGTTTTTTATTTGTGCTAGATTATTGCTGAAACCCAGGGCTGAAGCTGTACCTGAAGGTTTAAAAAAGAAAAAAAAAGCCAACGAAGAGGAAGAAAATACAAAGACTAGGCAAGAGAAGAAGAAGGTTGATTGAAAGCTGGGGAGGTGACCCAGAGAGCTCCTCTGTAATGCGCCCAGAAGGCGCTAGGTGGCGCCGAGGCCATACTATGAGACTAGCCAGGTGGGCCCATGAACCAGAGTAACTTTGTGGGGGACAGAACAGAACCTACACAGAAACCTCATCCCAGCCATGGAGTGACCCTCTGAGATGCTCCTTGGAAAGGCTACACCAGGCACGTTTGATAAGCTTTGATCCCAAGGCATAAGCGTGAAAAGATTATGATTTCTCTGGTCTGTTTTTAATAGTGTTTTTTTTTTACCTCCCCACAATTTTTTTTAATTTACATTAAAAAATACATCACATAGTTGACCACAATATATTTATTTCCAGATAAGTTATTTCCAGAGCAAAGTTATTTAAAAATAAAGAAAGAAATGTTTAAATAGAGAAGGAAGAAAATTAAAACAAAAAGAAGTACAAGACAAGGACATTTGTGAATATTATTTGATCAGTTTTTCAATATCTTTTTTAAAAAATGAAAATAAATCCTGGGAGAAAAGCTTCACCCACCTTTGCTAATACAAGAAAGAAGCCAAGCCTAATGTCAAAATAAAACAGAGTTCCCATGGCAAGCATAGATGGCTCTAATTTGGATAATTTTCATGCAGGGACAGGACGTGGTTGCTTTGTCTAGGGCAAATGCAGGCTGGGAAAGCTCTTCGATGTGGAAAACTTCTATAACCGTTCTGAGCTCAGTTTCTACATCAAGAAAATGGGGTAGATACTGACCCCTACAGGATTCAGTGTCTGGAATAAGATGAGGCAACTCATATAGAGTGCCTGGAACAACTTCCAACAGATAAGCATCTCTCAAGGCTGGTGGCCACATACATCCCCATTGTTTTTGCTACAGTGTCCCTAGTCCCATTCTTTCTCAGCTCACTCCATTCAAGCAGGCCCCATGGTCATTTCTAAGGCAAGTATTTGTGGCATCTGTGGTTGAATGCAAGTAAAACATAAGGTTTATAGGCTGAAGAGATAATACAGTGGCTTGCCTTGTATGTGGCCAAAGCCAGGTGCTGGTCTTGTCTGTAGCCAGCCTGATTTAGACCCCTGGTCTCCTGTGCCAACCAGAAGTGAATCCTAAGCACCTCCAGGTGTGACCCCAAATAAACAAGGCATCAGGTTTATGATAGTGATGAAGAAGAGCAATGATGACAAGGATTGCCTTTGAGGTCATTGATGTAGGCCATTTGACAGAACTTCGTCTTCCAAAAGCCAAGGGGAGAAGTGGAAATAAAAAAAGACAAACTCTACACTCAAAGGAAAAACATTCCCAGAGAATTTTTCAGGAGCCCCTAACCATGTGTCAGGGGAAGCTGCAGGAGTTTAATGTTTCTGGTCCCTGGGACTCTCATTTTGTAGAGGGGAAGTGAAACTGTTTCTGTGTATTACATCAATTTTAGCTCAAATTTACAATCTGTCTTTATCTGCATCAAAGACCAAAAGATAAATCCGGTGCATCCTACTCAGAAAACATCCATATGTGCTAATAATGCTAAAATCATAGTGGGTGTCTGTTCATAACATGAAAATGTCATGTTGCCTGGATGGAATTCTCAGTAGATGCAGAAGTTAACTACTAGTCATGCTTTGCATATTAAAAAATAAATATGTAATGGAAAACAGTGGAACACCCCAGATTTGAACCTAAAATATATGGGTGCCACCCAAATGCATGTTTTGGAAGTGTACCATTTTACCCCAAACTCTATTTTAGAGGAACTCAAGACATTACAGGGCCAGTGTAGAGGTTAATCTGAAAGCATTACAGATAGCATGAACCTGGTCATTGTCCTTCTGCTATCAGAGAGAATGTGATGAGTTTTTATTCATAACTCAGGTTTATGAGTTCAATCAAGATGAAACTGGTCTTTGATGAAGTGACCTTGCAGGGATAGATGGAACAGTAATGAAATTTGGACATCAATTTTCAGATATTGGAAAGTGATTGTATTTGCAGTGGTCAATGGTTTGTATCATCATGTAATTTGGTGGGCCAACATGCCATGAGATATTTCTGAATAAAAGTCTTCATAAATAGTTCTGAACTTAAGGGCATATATTGAGCACTTCAGTAGACAAGGAAAATAATAGTTTCTGGAAAGGTTAAAGATGACTAAGGAAAATCTTAAAATGAGCACCATCTTAAAATTAGCTGGGGGTGGGACTAGGAGCCTTGGGGGTACATTGTGGCCAGCAAAGTCTAAAAGAATCTTTATTTTTTAAAATAAAAAAGATTAAATGACTTTGAAGTTGTCCTTTGGGGGAGTTGGATATGTTTTTCAAATACCACTGACATTTGCATAATCGGACATAATATGTAAGACCTGACATTTATGATGGAAATCAAAGCAATGCTGGGATCTCATTTCTGATTGCTGGTTCTGATTTCTTTTTATAATGCCAGAAGAAGCATAATTTGTGTATTTGGAAAGCTCTAGCCATGAGAAGATCCCATTGGAAGGAAAACTCCATTCTGTGTATATCTCAACTCTAGACATACTAGTCTGAACTTTGACTCAGTGGCAGAAAGAATGCTCTGAATTGGATGATGTTGCCAGCATGAGACACATCAACATCTTTTGTCTTTTAGGGTGAAACTCCAGGAATTGGCAAGCATTTTTATGAATCAAACTATGCTCTCTTTTCTCTTCCAAGTTTATTTTTGTGAATAATCAGATTTCACTGTTTTTCAAACAGCATGTTCTATCCTGTTCTAGTAACCCCTGCTTTCAAAAAAAAACAAAAAAAAAACTTCTCTTTCTCTCAGACTCAGAATCACCCAAAATCTCCTTGGACATACATAATCCCACTGTTTCTTAAGTCCCTTTAGCTCTGTCATCTTGAGAAGACGCAATTTTTAGTTTAGGTCCTAAGTGCTATTCCTTTAATTTTGTTTATGCATTTTTTACTTAAAAATGTAGCAAACAGGGTCCTGAGCAATAGCGCAGTGGTAGGGTATTTGCCTTGCACGCAGCTAATCCAGGACAGACCTCAGTTCAATCCTTGGTATTCCATATGTTCCCCTAAGCCAGGAACGATTTCTGAGCGCATAGCCAAGAGTAACCCCTGAACGTCACCAGGTGTGGCCCAAAAACAAACAAAAAAAGTAGCAAGCCATCCAAGCCCATTTTGCTAAGTTCTAGACTATAGTTTTGAAGTTCTAGACTATAGTTCTCTCATGCAGAAATGATGTCCGCCAAACTCTGCATCTTTATGAAGAAGCATTGACCACCCCACATGGCTCACTCTAATCTAAGTTCCTAAAGTCATAAAAGTTCCCTTGTTGTTTTCCTTATATAAGTGAGTTGCCTGGGTTTATGAAAAACAAGAGGACAAAAATCAGAGGGAGACAGAGAAAGGGCATTCTTGGGGTGGCATGATCCAGAGCTGTTCAGAAGTTCCACAAGATGTGGTTCTGTAGGGTCCTTCATCTCTTACAGAGGGAAGAGCTTCAACTGAGAGAGATGCCCTTGTCAGACCCAATAAGATGCTGCATTAGAAAGGGAGAGAACTAAAAGGCTCGGAAGCACTTCCTAGTGTCTCCTGAGTATGTCTGAGGAGTAGAAGTCCAGAAAGTTCAAGGTTTTATGAGGATGCTAAACTAAAAGGAAGAAAAAGATGATTTTATTTTTTTGTAAAGTACTACATGGTTTTGAACAAAAGTACATGATGAAAAATGAGCCATTTTCATTTGTAAGGACTCCACAGAGAAAGGAGCACCAGGAATCTTGACTTTAATGGTGCAACCTTCTTGCCCCCCCCTCCCCCAGATACTGGCTTTAGGATTTATTTCTTCAGGTATCCCAGAATAGTAGGAAAGATCATCGGATGCTCAACCGTCATTTGGAGAAGGAATCAAAAATCAATATGGCAGGTCCTCAATAGCAAATGAATGACTCAATGCTCTGTTCCCACTTCCCCAAGGAGGACCTGTGATTTTTTTAGAGGACATCATGTTGACCAGCTAATGACACCACAGAAAGATGTATCCACCTCTTTTCATTGAGTCCCTCAGGGATGAGTCATAATAACACAAATATTTTGTCTGGATAGTTTTCCAGCACACAGGAGGTAGGAACGGTTCTTAAAACAGCAAAAGAAGAGACCCAAGTCAGAATGTCATTCTGACAATACATAGGTGACAACGACAGTTCTCCTCATTTGCTATTTTTCACTCATTGGAGTACTTGAACTGTATTTGGAGAAACATTTTACAAACAAAGACATTGAATTCTATAGGTACATTGTACCATGGTGTGGAATCCATGTCTGCACCCCTAAATTAACACTGTTACCTTTAGATCCCCCAGAAATTGAAACTCATCTTTGAGGACATGGGGAAATAGTTAAAAAATGTGAAAACATGGAAGTTGACTTTCTCAGGTGGGGTTTAGCTCAGAGTATATCTTGCTAGATGACTCATTTTAGAGTAGAAAAGAGCTGGACAGCATCAGAGTTGAGAATAGTAATACATATTTGACTTCCAGAGGAAATACATAATTGGGAAAATCCATTGTTTTCTTTGGAAGACAGCTACTAAGTGTAATTTAATCATAATCCTTGGGGTTGGTTTCTTCCTTAAATTACTACATTTTAGAACTGGAATCATAAAAATTTCCTTTGAAATTACATTCAGGGGCCAGAGAGATAGCATGGAGGTAAGATGTTTGCCTTGCATGCAGAGGGTTGGTGGTTCAAATCCCGGCATCCCACATGGTCCCTCAAGCCTGTCAGGGGCGATTTCTGAGCGCAGAGTAAATCCTGAGAGCTGCCGGGTGTGACCCAAAAAAAACAAAAACAAAAAGAAATTACATTCAATGGGTTGCAAGATTGATGGCTAAATTTCTGCAGTTGACTTTGGTGCTTAGTCTGGAATCACCTGTGGGTAATCATCCTGGTCAGGACA
Organism: Suncus etruscus; assembly: GCF_024139225.1. Taxonomy (NCBI): domain Eukaryota; kingdom Metazoa; phylum Chordata; class Mammalia; order Eulipotyphla; family Soricidae; genus Suncus; species Suncus etruscus. The sequence goes on from NC_064855.1 coordinate 122,038,728, forward strand.
GTGAGGTGAGGAGAAGGGACACAGTCTCAGAGAACTGGGACCTGCTTCCTGCTCTTTCTAGGTCTCCAGTAACGCTGATCCTTACTTCAAAGCCATTAATAGTTTTCAGAGAAGCTTTGTAATAAAGAAGCAGAAATTTGGGGGTTGACAGTCTCAGGAAATAGATAGATGGAAGCTGTCTTGGCACCACAGTTATGGGGAAGGATGTGATCCTGTCTCTCTGGAAGGAAATGAATGCTTTTTGTGCAACTGAGGTTCACTGAAAGTAGCTCTGGTTATTACTGAAAAGGTGGGATGCTTGCATTGTCAGGGCCGACCTGAGTTTAATATCTGCTACCCTATCTTGTACCATCTGATCCCCACCAGGAATAAATTCCTGAGCACAGAGTGAGGAGTAAGCCATGAGCAGTCAGGTATGACAAAATTAAAAAAGAAGCAAGTCATTTCCCAGAATATGAAAATACAGATTTTAAGAGCACTATGCCCCTTTAGGTTTAACTTAGCACTAATCAAGAGTCTAGAGTTGTCAATAGTTGAGTGTTAGGAAATGTAAGATATACAATGGAATATAAAAAGGTGAAATTCTGCCATCACAACATTGATGGACCTAAAATTCCAAGCTTAGTGAAATAAGTTAGATGGAAAACCACCACTGTAGGATTTTACTCATATGTGGTAGATCAAGAACTAAAACACAAGAAACTCAATGCAATGAAGATGATAACAATAAAAATGGTGAGAAACAAAAGGGAATTGTGGAAAATGAGGTAGAATAATTGGGTCAGATGAGTCAACTCTATGATGATGGGTGGGAATGAGGTTTCTGGTGAACATCATATAGCATTCACAGATATTTTTATAGTGAAGAAAATCTGAAATCTCTGTAATATAAAAACACTCTTACGTAAATAAATAGAATGACCAGGCTTAACAGGATAATATAAAAACAGATAACAGATAATATAAAAACACTCTTATGTAAATAAATAGAATGACCAGGCTTAACAGGATAACAGGACTGTCATAATACCATGCCAATCTACAACATGTCTCATTTCCTAGGCTTAATCAAGGCAAAAGGCTACCACAAAATTGATAAACGATCAAAATGTTCTAAGATGAATATCTTGCTAATTGTAGCTGGAAATCTATCTTTTAAATCTGCTTGCCACCCTCCCCCAAGTATGTCCATATTTTAGAGATACAAATCAGATTTATGTTGCAAATATATCTCACACTGCCCTGAAAAGTCAAATTAGTTATCATTTTAATTACTAAAACTAATGTCAAATTTTGAAAATGGTTGTGATATTTGTATTAGAATTTTTTTAGAGAAGGTTTTTCCTTTGCCAATTATTGCCAACTCTATTCACATCGACAGCTTGTGTTGGTACATTTTATCAGATCCTTTTATGTTGATTCACATTCTGAGTTTTGAATGTGGGGGGTAAAATGATTGGTTATGTAAGCAATAGTCTGGGACCACAGCTCCTCCAGCAAATGCACTTGGAAGTACAAAGCATGTTGTGATGATTACAAGTGCAGGTGGCTGTCAGGATATATTTTCAGAGTCATGTCTCTGCAGAACTCCTTCCTTCATCTATGTCAGAGTCTGCTGAAAGCATATTTCATGTAGAAGTTGCATATACAGATGCAAGAGATACAAAAGGAAAGGGAATTTCCACCTAGAGATGGTCTCAGTCTTCTGCAGAAAATAATAGAAGATGGAGAGAAGACCAGACCCAGGTCCACTTTGTGTCTCCACTTTGTGTCTTTTCTCTCGGTCTAGATCTTAGAGCAATTTGCTGAATAAAGGCCAACTCTCTTTCCATTTCCTTTTGAATCATGCTATAACTCTTGGCCTATACCATGCATTTCAAGAACTCTTCTGGTTTTCTGCTAGAATGCTGCAGGATTCCGAGCTCCCAATCCATATCCCAGCCCCAGCCCAGGACCTTATGAAGAACCACGGGGGCTTGCCAGATTTGGGAAGCGACCTCTCCAGGCTCCAGTTCGGGACTCTGTCCAGGACCTCACAGCTGACGCACTGGACTCACAATAAGCTATCAAGAAGTGCCGTGGGACACCCTAGAGCTCCTAACTCAGATTTCCAAATGAGCATTGAGTGCAAGGGTCCATTTCTCCCCAGGGTCCCCAGCATTTGGATATCACCAAGACTTTTTTCTAAAGTTCCTTAAACTGGACAGGAATAAACAAAAGCTTATTTTGCAGATCATCTGCAAAGCAGTACCTAGAACTGAAGTAGAATTCCTGAAGCAGAGGTTTCTGCCAAACTCATTATCACGGAAGTGCCTGGATCCTATTAAAATACAGCTTGAAAACAACAGTGAGGAAAATGTTGATTCTGAGGCTTCAGCAATTTAGGATATCAATAATGGTTTGGACACATGGGTGATTAGTCCTTTAAAACATAGAAATGGACTTGGTCTTTAGACAAGAATCTGAAACTTGTCTTAAGCTTAGAGAGCAGTAATATTTTCAACATGGAAGGAGAAAGAAATAATATACTAGATAAATAATATGCTAGATAGTCTTTATTTTGTAGGGCTTTTATAGGAATTCACAGAGCACTTGAGTGCTATTATCCAGGATCTATGGTCTATTTAGAAAATACCAATGCATCCAGTAGAATAATAATAAGTAATCAGTGCATTCAGTAGAAATTCAGATGCATTCATTTACCCACAAACTAAAAAGAATAGGACTTATTATTTCCAATTTTTAAAACACATAAAAATAAATATGTGATTTTTATCACTAGATAAAGTGAATGCCTATCTTTGTCTTGGGAAATTTGAAGTATTAAAGTAAAATTAGTTGTCAAACAATTCAGTAACTTTACATAGCTGCATACTTGATAATGCTAGAATATAAAATACTATGGTACAGATATAAAGTTTTTATTTCTTTGCAAGATTATCAGGATATTTCAGCATAGTGCAAGACTACAACTTTAGGGGCCAGAACAATTATACAGTGGGGATAGAGCATTTCGCTTGCACAGAGTTAACCTGAGCTTGATCAGCATCCCATATTGTCCTCAAGGTCACAAGAGGAGCGATTCCTGAGCAGAGAGTAAGGAGTAATCTTTAAGCACTGCCATGTTTGACCCCCAAACAAAACAAAACAAAACAATCAAGCAAAAGACTCCTCTCTACTCATATCAAAGTCACAAGTTATACATTCCGACAATAATGACCTAATTGCTCAAAGAAGGCATTGCTGACCATCCGTTGAATAGGGTTTTCACATTTTTTTCCATGCATGTGAGAACGCATCATGGGAAAATCACAAATTTCCTGACCACACTCCATCGCTGATTTCCGCTAGTCATGGATTTTTACTCAGTCTAAATGTGCCCTGCCACTGAGGAATGGGAACAAGTCATGTGATTGTTCTCTCAACACTCTGAGCCCAAAAGTGCCTTCTCCTATGGACTGAGCTGTATTGTTTGACCCTTGGCTCTTGAGAGGGGTCATTTCCTTCAGCCTGGTCTCTTCAGACTGACAGAAGGTGCCAACGATTGCACCATGTAGCACTTCACAGAGTCAGAGAGTTGACTTCCAATTAGGGCGCAGAGAAGTGCAGCATCCAGAAACAGCAGGAGAGAACTGATTTTGAAGTGCGCTGGCTTCCAAGGTCCTGCTCAGTCTGTCTGTTCATCCCAAATCATCAAGAAAAACCTGATTAAGGGCCTGGAAGTTACGATGCTCGAGAGCAGGGCAGGATCAAAGATGAAACATTTCAGTACACGGCATTTGCTCTGGCATCAGAACGGGTATCTCCAACTGAACTCTTGCTTTGCAGTATGCAAGCAAACTTCAATGTATTCCTTTAACTCACCAGATAAAAACCAAACAGCCCCATTGAGGGCAAGAAACACACAACACTCTGCCAGTTGGAGCACTTATGAAGGCCATGAGCTCTGTATACACTAGCTCTGGAAAAATCTAAATGGATTCAGACTTATGCAAATGATCGAAATTTATTGGTAATATTATTGTTACCATTATAATCATTGCCACCATTTAAAATTAATAGCCCTCATTTTCTCTGGAACTCATTTTTTTGGTTATGTTTTTGGTGGGGCCACATCAGGCAGTGCTCAGAGGTTACTCCTGGCTCTGCAGTCAGAAATTGCTCCTGTCAGACTTTAGGGACTGTATGGGATGCCAGAGATTATATTCAGGTCAGTCTTGGATTGGCTGTGCCAGGCAAACATCCTACCTGCTGTGCTATCCTCTGGACCCTGGAATTCATGTTTAAGAGCAAGCAATATAAGCTGCAAATAAATACTCTTTTAGATAAGTATTATAATGATTATGACAATACAAAGAGCTATCATTTCTTCCTGATGGTTGGTTTGGCTGAACACAGATATAGAAAGTAAAAAAGAATAACTTGAACATGTAACTGGGCTGTTAAATTTATTAATATCTTGTGAACATTAAAAATATCAAGGCATTTATTGAATTCAATAAAGATGGGTTGTTATTAGTTCCCTTTTCTGAATTCTAAAATATTTGATAGTCTTTGAAGCACAGCACGTGAGGGAAACATTTTTCTGCTAATATATTTTCCAAGGTTTTCTACAGAAATTTAAGAAAAATTATTCTTTTAACACTTAGGTCCTGGTGCTTTTTAAAAATGATAAAATGAATATATGTTCAGGTAAAATAAGTAGATTCAGTCATGCATAGTGGCTTCCTAATTTAAATGAATGCAAACAATCAAGCTGAAAATATGATTTTGAGTTTTTCCTCCATGTCCCCAGACAGCTTTTAGTTCCTCTGTTTCAGTGGCTTTCAGTGGTCCATCAAGAGACATCAAGGAATGAAAGCATTTTCTGTTCTCCAAGGGTACTGCAAATGCCTTAGCAAAAAGTCAGAGTTCTAGACTCCAAGTTTAGAAGGTTCTTATTGGCCTGATGGATCTTACAGACACCTATAGAGATCTCCTGACATTTTTAAAAGCAGAAAGCAGTGATGTGTAGTGATCAACTCAATTTACTTCTCTTTGTTTTCTATGAACTTGGTAGCTATCAGAAAAGTGCTCACAGAAAATCTTGCTTTTTTATTCCCAGACTCTAGTCTTCACTCGGGCTAAGAACTTACACAAATAGAATTCACTTACTAGTTAGAAATTTTCTGAATCAACTTAGACCTATGCTCAATTCTTCCCCACATTGAGGATTCCTTCTCCTCTCTTCTCTACTTTCCAAAAAACTATTCTACCTTTTATCCAAATTAAAATAAAAAAAGAAGAAAAAGAAAGGAAAGAAAGAAAGAAAGAAAGAAAGAAAGAAAGAAAGAAAGAAAGAAAGAAAGAAAGAAAGAAAGAAAGAAAGAAAGAAAGAAGAAAGAAAGAAAGAAAAAAAGAAAGAAAGAAAAGAAAGAAAGAAAGAAAGAAAGAAAGAAAGAAAAAGAAAGAAAGAAGAAGAAAGAAAGAAAGAGAAAGAAAGAAAGAAAGAAAGAAGAAAGAAAGAAAGAAAGAGAGAAAGAGAGAGAGAAAGAAAGATAGAAAGAAGAAAGAAAGAAAAAGAAAGAAAGAAGAAAGAAAGGAAGGAAGAAATAAAGAAAGAAAGAGAGAAAAAAAGAAAAAGAAAAAGAAAGAAAGAAGGAAGAAAGAGAAAGAAGGTAGGAAGGAAGAAATGAAAGAAAGAAGAAAGAAAGAAAAAAGAAAGAAAAAAAGAAAGAAAGAAGAAAGAAAGAAAGAAGGAAAGAAAGAAAAAGAAAGAAGGAAAGAAAGAAGAAAGAAAGATAGAAAGAAGAAAGAAAAGAAAGAAAGAGAAAAAGAAAGAAAGAAGAAAGAAAGAAAGAAAGAGAAAGAAAGAAAGAAAGAAAGAAAGAAAGAAAGAAAGAAAGAAAGAAAGAAAGAAAGAAAGAAAGAAAGAAAGAAAGAAAGAGAGAAAGAGAGAAAGAAGAAAAGAGAAAGAAAGAAAGATGCTGCTTAGAGAAGAGTTGTGCATGATTCTGAAGACCTGTGAGCCAACATCTCATTTTATGCTTCCCAGCTACTTCACACAGGGAGTCCATAACTGGGCCTCTGGTAAAAGAAACCAACACTTTTAATATTCCTCTGAAATTCCATCCGAACAAGTAGTATCTGGTGCTAAGAAGGGTCTATTTTCACAAGATATACTTATATATCAAAATAAGACCTAAGCCATTGCATACAGAACTAACACTTTCTTTTTTTTTTTTTTTTAACATTTTATGTATACACATTAGCAATGAAAAGCAAATCTAGGCTGAAGTGATAGTTCAGCGGTAGGGTGTTTGCCTTGCAAGCGGCTGATCCAGGATGGACCTCGGTTTGATCTCTGGTGTCCCATATGGTCCCCCAAGCCAGGAGTGATTTCTGAGCACATAGCCAGGAGTAACCCCTGAGTGTCACTGGGTCTGGCCCCCCCAAAAAAACAAGAAACCAAACAAAAAAAGAAGCAAATCTAATTGGTAAAGAGTTCATAAAGTTGGTGTCTATGCCAATATCTTAACGTTTTAGACCAATATGACATAATGTATTTTTATGTACTGTGATAGGGCCTGAAATATTCATCCAAATAAGTTGTTTTTTTTTTTTTTTTTTGTTTTTTTTTTTTTTGTTTTTTTTTTAATTTTTTTTTATTTAAACACCTTGATTACATACATGATTGTGTTTGGGTTTCAGTCATAAAAGGAACACCACCCATCACCAGTGCAACATTCCCATCACCCAAGTCCCAAATCTCCCTCCTCCCCCCCCAACCCCCACCTGTACCCTAAACAGGCTCTACATTTCCCTCATACATTCTCAATATTAGGACAGTTCAAAATGTAGTTATTTCTCTAACTAAACTCATCACTCTTTGTGGTGAGCTTCCTGAGGTGAGCTGGAACTTCCAGCTCTTTTCTCTTTTGTGTCTGAAAATTATTATTACAAGGGTGTCTTTCTTTTTTCTTAAAACCCATAGATGAGTGAGACCATTCTGCGTTTTTCTCTCTCTCTCTGACTTATTTCACTCAGCATAATAGATTCCATGTACATCCATGTATAGGAAAATTTCATGACTTCATCTCTCCTGACAGCTGCATAATATTCCATTGTGTATATGTACCACAGTTTCTTTAGCCATTCGTCTGTTGAAGGGCATCTTGGTTGTTTCCAGAGTCTTGCTATGGTAAATAGAGCTGCAATGAATATAGGTGTAAGGAAGGGGTTTTTGTATTGTATTTTTGTGTTCCTAGGGTATATTCCTAGGAGTGGTATAGCTGGATCGTATGGGAGCTCGATTTCCAGTTTTTGGAGGAATCTCCATATCGCTTTCCATAAAGGTTGAACTAGACAGCATTCCCACCAGCAGTGGATAAGAGTTCCTTTCTCTCCACATCCCCGCCAACACTGTTTATTCTCATTCTTTGTGATGTGTGCCATTCTCTGGGGTGTGAGGTGGTATCTCATCGTTGTTTTGATTTGCATCCCCCTGATGATTAGTGATGTGGAGCATTTTTTCATGTGTCTTTTGGCCATGCGTATTTCTTCTTTGTCAAAGTGTCTGTTCATTTCTTCTCCCCATTTTTTGATGGGGTTAGATGTTTTTTTCTTGTAAAGTTCTGTCAGTGCCTTGTATATTTTGGAGATTAGCCCCTTATCTGATGGGTATTGGGTGAATAGTTTCTCCCACTCAGTGGGTGGCTCTTGTATCCTGGGCACTATTTCCTTTGAGGTGCAGAAGCTTCTCAGCTTAATATATTCCCATCTGTTAATCTCTGCTTTCACTTGCTTGGAGAGTGCAGTTTCCTCCTTGAAGATGCCTGTAATGTCCTGTAGTGTTTTGCCTATGTGCTGTTCTATATATCTTATGGTTTTGGGGCTGATATCGAGGTCTTTAATCCATTTGGATTTTACCTTTGTACATGATGTTAGCTGGGGATCTAAGTTTAATTTTTTGCAAGTGGCTATCCAATTGTGCCAACACCACTTGTTGAAGAGGCTTTCCCTGCTCCATTTAGGATTTCCTGCTCCTTTATCAAAAATTAGATGGTTGTATCTCTGGGGAACATTTTCTGAGTATTCAAGCCTATTCCACTGATCTGAGGACCTATCCTTATTCCAATACCATGCTGTTTTGATAATTGTTGCTTTGTAGTACAGTTTAAAGTTGGGAAAAGTAATTCCTCCCATATTCTTTTTCCCAATGATTGCTTTAGCTATTCTAGGGTGTTTATTGTTCCAAATGAATTTCAAAAGTGTCTGATCCACTTCTTTGAAGAATGTCATGGGTATCTTTAGAGGGATGGCATTAAATCTGTATAATGCCTTGGGGAGTATTGACATTTTGATGATGTTAATCCTGCCAATCCATGAGCAGGGTATGTGTTTCCATTTCCGTGTGTCCTCTCTTATTTCTTGGAGCAGAGTTTTATAGTTTTCTTTGTATAGGTCCTTCACATATTTAGTCAAGTTGATTCCAAGATATTTGAGTTTGTGTGGTACTATTGTGAATGGGGTTGTTTTCTTAATGTCCATTTCATCCTTATTACTATTGGTATATAGAAAGGCCATTGATTTTTGTGTGTTAATTTTGTAGCCTGCCACCTTGCTATATGAGTCTATTGTTTCTAGAAGCTTTTTGATAGAGTCTTTAGGGTTTTCTAAGTAGAGTATCATGTCATCTGCAAACAGTGAGAGCTTGACTTCTTCCTTTCCTATCTGGATTCCCTTGATATCCTTTTCTTGCCTAATCGCTATAGCAAGTACTTCCAGTGCTATGTTGAATAGGAGTGGTGAGAGAGGACAGCCTTGTCTTGTGCCAGAATTTAGAGGAAAGGCTTTCAGTTTTTCTCCATTGAGGATAATATTTGCCACTGGCTTGTGGTAGATGGCCTTCACTATATTGAGAAAGGTTCCCTCCATTCCCATCTTGCTGAGAGTTTTGATCAAGAATGGGTGTTGGACCTTATCAAATGCTTTCTCTGCATCTATTGATATGATCATGTGGTTTTTATTTTTCTTGTTATTGATGTTGTGTATTATGTTGATAGATTTACGGATGTTAAACCAGCCTTGCATTCCTGGGATGAAACCTACTTGATCCTAGTGGATGATCTTCTTAACGAGGCATTGAATCCTATTTGCCAGGATTTTGTTGAGGATCTTTGCATCTGCATTCATCAGTGATATTGGTCTGTAATTTTCTTTTTTGGTAGCGTCTCTGTCTGGTTTAGGTATCAAGGTGATGTTGGCTTCATAAAAGCTATTTGGAAGTGTTTCTGTTTGTTCAATTTCATGAAAGAGTCTTGCCAAGATTGGCAGTAGTTCCTCTTGGAAAGTTTGATAGAATTCATTAGTGAATCCATCTGGACCTGGGCTTTTGTTTTTCGGCAGACATTTGATTACTGTTTTAATTTCATCAATGGTGATGGGGGTGTTTAGATATGCTACATCCTCTTCCTTCAACCGTGGAAGATTATAAGAGTCCAAGAATTTATCCATTTCTTCCAGGTTCTCATTTTTAGTGGCGTAGAGTTTTTCAAAGTAGTTTCTGATTACCCTTTGAATCTCTGTCATATCAGTAGTGATCTCTCCTTTTTCATTCCTGATACGAGTTATCAAGTTTCTCTCTCTCTCTTTCTTTGTTAGGTTTGCCAGTGGTCTATCAATCTTGTTTATTTTTTCAAAGAACCAACTTCTGCTTTCGTTGATCTTTCGGATTGTTTTTTGAGTTTCCACTTCGTTGATTTCTGCTCTCAGCTTTGTTATTTCCTTCTGTCTTCCTATTCTTGGGTCCTTTTGTTGAGCATTTTCTAGTTCTATTAGCTGTGTCATTAAGCTACTCAGGTAAGCTCCTTCTTCCTTCCTGATGTGTGCTTGCAAAGCTATAAATTTTCCTCTCAGTACTGCTTTTGCTGTGTCCCATAGGTTCTGAGAGTTTGTGTCTTTATTGTCATTTGTTTCCAGGAACCTTTTTATTTCCTCCTTGATTTCATCTCGGACCCACTGGTTATTGAGCATGAGGCTGTTTAACTTCCAGGTGTTAAAGTGTTTCTTCTGAGTCCCTTTGGAGTTCACAAATAATTTCAGAGCCTTGTGGTCAGCGAAGGTAGTCTGCAAAATTTCTATCCTCTTGATCTTATGGAGGTATGTTTTATGTGCCAGCATGTAGTCTATCCTGGAGAATGTCCCATGTACATTGGAGAAGAATGTGTATCCAGGTTTCTGGGGATGGAGTGTCCTATATATATCCACTAGGCCTCTTTCTTCCGTTTCTCTCCTCAGGTCTAGTATATTCTTGTTGGGTTTCAGTCTGGTTGACCTGTCCAGTGTTGACAAAGCCGTGTTAAGGTCCCCCACAATTATTGTGTTGTTGTTGATATTATTTTTCAGATTTGTCAACAGTTGTATTAAATATTTTGCTGGCCCCTCATTCGGTGCATATATGTTTAGGAGAGTGAATTCTTCCTGCTCTACGTACCCCTTGATTAATATAAAATGTCCGTCTTTGTCCCTTACAACCTTCCTGAGTATAAAGTTTGCATTATCTGATATTAGTATGGCCACTCCAGCTTTTTTATGGGTGTTGTTTGCTTGGATAACTTTTCTCCAGCCTTTTATTTTGAGTCTATGTTTGTTCTGACTATTCCGGTGCGTTTCTTGTAGGCAGCAGAAGGTTGGATTGAGTTTTTTGATCCATTTAGCCACTCTGTGTCTCTTAACTGGTGCATTTAGTCCATTGACGTTGAGAGAAAGAATTGTCCTGGGATTTAACGCCATCTTTATTTCAAAATTTGGTGTGTCTTTTGGGTAGTCTTGTCTTAGATTAGGTCTTTCAGTTTTTCTCTTAAGACTGGTTTTGTGTCTGTGAAGTTTCTGAGCTGTTTTTTGTCTGTGAAACCATGTATTCTTCCATCAAACCGGAAAGTGAGTTTTGCTGGGTATAGTATTCTGGGTGAAGCATTCATTTCATTCAGTCTTGTCACAATATCCCACCACTGCTTTCTGGCATTGAGCGTTTCTGGTGACAGGTCTGCTGTAAATCTCAGGGAAGCTTGCTTGAACATGATTTCCCCTTTTGATCTTGCTGTTTTCAGAATTCTGTCTCTATCTGTGGGATTTGTCATTGTGACTAGGATGTGTCTTGGGGTGGTTTTTCTGGGGTCTCTTTTGGTTGGTACTCTTCGGGCATGCAGGATTTGATCACATATATTCTTTAGCTCTGGAAGTTTCTCTTTAATGATGTTCTTGACCATTGATTCTTCCTGGAAATTTTCTTCCTGGGTCTCTGGGACTCCAATGATTCTTAAGTTGTTTCTGTTGATCTTATCATAGACTTCTATTTTCGTCTGTTCCCATTCTTTGACTAATTTTTCCATTGTCTGCTCATTTGCTTTAAGTTTTTTGTCCAATCTCTCCTGCTGTATGGAATTGTTATGTATCTCATCTTCCACAGCACCAAGTCTATTCTCAGCTTCTGATACCCTGTCCCAGAGCTTATCCATTTTGTCATTCACTTCGTTTACTGACTTTTTCAGTCCTGTTAGTTGACATGTTATTTCAGTTTGGAGTTTTGTCATTTCTGCCTTCATATTTTCTTGGTTCTTATTAGTGTTCTGTTCAACTCGATCCATGGTTTCTTGGAGTCTGTTGAGCACCTTCCATATTGCTAGTCTAAAGTCCTTATCTGAGAGGTTGATTAGTTGTTCAGTCATTATCTGGTCCTCAGAATTGTCATCTTCATTCTCTATGTCTGATGCTGGCCTGCGTTGTTTCCCCATTGTCACACTTGTATTGTGGGTTTTTCTACGTGTTGTAGTGGTATTCATTGTCTATATGATGTAGGCAGCACACTCCTCTGGCTCCTCCCTTTCTGGATGGGCTGACTTGCCTCTATGGGAGGGGAGTCCTCCGTGGATGAAGCCTCACACTGGGTCAAATCTTAGGCCCGAGCATGCAACAGAGAAGACAGTCCAGAGAGAAATGTTTGCTTCTGTGATATAGCGCCGTTCTTAGTGTGATTTTTCCTTCTTGTTGCAATGGAGTTCTTTCCTTAGAAAGAGTGCACGGCCGCGTAGCGAAGCAGAGCGGCCGTGCTCCTCTGAGCCTCTTTTTGCCCCACTCGCAAGAGTTTCACGCAAGAGGACAGTAGACAGACATAGACAGGTCACACTCACAGTCTTTCACAGCTGAGCCCCACTGGGCCAGTGTACTTTTGCGGATTTTCCCCGCCTGGTGTCACACACAGGGAGCCAGCTTTTGCAAAGGTTAGCCGGTTTTTATGCTCTGAAGTCCCTCCCTGAAAATGGCGTCTGGGCGAGCGAGGTTTCTGGAGGCTCTTTTTGCCCCACTCGCAAGAGTTTCACGCAAGAGGACAGTAGACAGGCATAGACAGGTCACACTCACAGTCTTTCACAGCTGAGCCCCACTGGGCCGGTGTACTTTTGCGGATTTTCCCCGCCTGGTGTCACACACAGGGAGCCAGCTTTTGCAAAGGTTAGCCGGTTTTTATGCTCTGAAGTCCCTCCCTGAAAATGGCGTCTGGGCGAGCGAGGTTTCTGGAGGCTCTTTTTGCCCCACTCGCAAGAGTTTCACGCAAGAGGACAGTAGACAGACATAGACAGGTCACACTCACAGTCTTTCACAGCTGAGCCCCACTGGGCCGGTGTACTTTTGCGGATTTTCCCCGCCTGGTGTCACACACAGGGAGCCAGCTTTTGCAAAGGTTAGCCGGTTTTTATTGTTGTTTTTGTTTGATTTCAAACAACAAAGTTTAAAATATGTTGAATTGAATCACTGTAGTATTAAGATTATTACTTAACTTATTATGTGATAATAAATACTTAATTTATAATTATCAATAAATTCATAAATAATTGGTAAACAACTTACTTATTGGGGGGCTCATACCAGTCAGACTGACTCTTGGCTTTGAATTCTGGAAGAATCCCTGGCTGCAAATGAGGGACCATAAGTGCTGTTTGGAATGGAATCTGGCTTAGTTGAGTACAAAGCAATTGCCTTACTGGTAGAACTATTTCTCAGACCCAAAGAAATGAATTATTTAGTACATAAGTTCTTAACTAAGGTTTGTTTAAATACTAAATAAGACATTGGTTAGCTTGAATATATATACGTATGGATGAGAGAGGAGAGAAACTATGGAGAGTGTAAATCAAACTGATCTAAAATGTCTGTTTTGAACTTCAAATATCAAAGCAAATTTATCCTTCCACCTTGCTATGACAGGACATCTGGAACACAAATCTAAGTAAGATCCATAATTTGTCCCCAAATTACAAGTTCCAAACTACACACAAATATACATACACTTTCACACATTAAGAAAAATACACAAACACAGACACACATTAAACCTACAAATGCACTTAAACATATATACAAAAACATGGCAACACACACATGAATACATATAATACACAAAACCACCAAGCAGAGAGACAGACATAAAGACATGCAATATAGCTAGTTATAGAAACAGATACACACAGTCAACACAGACATAGCATCCAGATAGATACAGACATACCACAGAGACACAGTTATTTGAAGCTCTACAGAAATACAAGCCAGCTTTCCATTAGGCTGAGTCCATTAGCAATGAACAACCTTTTCCTATTTCCTTGGAATTGAGCTGTTTCTAATTGGCTAGAACAAACCCACACTCAGCCTTACTACATTACCCCATATGCTCCATTCACACATTATTTTTTTTCCTGAGATGGACAGAAACTCTAATACTGTTTTCACAATTTTGTTTGTTCCACGACGTTTGCTTTCTTAAGGCTCAGATAGATGAAAATTGATGTACTAGATTTGAAGCAGTTCAGACCACACAGCTCAACATCAGGGAGAAGTTCAGAAGAAAAATTCCAGGTCAGAGAGTAGGAAGGAGCAGCTATGGGTGTGTTATCAGCTAAATCAATTAGAAAATCCTGTGGCAAAATTAGAACTTGATCTGATTCTGCTTTTTTTCAGTGTGTAAGGTGCTTCTCATTCTAGAAATCGGTTTTATTGCTACACTAACAACTATCATGACAATGTTAGTGAGTGAGAGAAGAATGCCTGTTTCAAATACAGGTAAGGGGCAGGGGAGGCATTGGTGGTGGGAAGTTTGCACTGTTGAAGAGGGGTGTGTTTTTTTTAATAACCAAAACCCAACTACAAGTATACTTGTAATCATAGTGCTTAAATAAATATTTATCATAATATTTATATTTAAATAGATAATATTAAATACATTTTTATATTTAATCATGGTGCTTAAATAAATAAATATTTTTAAATAAGTCAGTTTCAGTAAGAAAGCCTTGTTTGGATTTTTATTATAAAGACCAAATGTCATTACTTTTATCTTGACTAGAAATATGTAACTATTTAGAGGAAAATTGTTTCCTTTGCAGTGTTTTTTGGTTTTTTGCACAGAACATGCATGTAAAAGAGCCTGGAACTAAGGAACAGACAGGAAGAATCAGAGTCTTGTCTTTTCTGGACTGCCAGACGTAAAAATGTTCATGTCTGGCTCTCGACCTTTCATCATCCCCATAAAGTAGTCAATATCAACTATAGCCTACAGATGATTTCAGTTTGGACAGCCACATAACAGACAAAAGCCAAGATTAAAATCACAGATACTTAGCATGGCATGCAGGAAGAGCTGATAAAATAGTTTACATAATTTTTTGTTTCTCATTGCAAGGCTCTGAGGGAAGGGCTTTCAGATCACATTTTGTGCAGGGGGAAATGAGAAGTAGATTGTTTTGCTCCTCGACTTAGGACCAAAGCCAACAGTGAAACCCAGCAGAGCCTAGACTCAAAGCCAGGGCACTGCAGGGCAAACATACAACACTACTGGCTCAGCTCTTTTTAGCTGAGCTGTGTTTAGTCATTGCTTTTGGGCTCCATCATTCAGAAGAATTACTTTCCCCCAAAGAGAGTAAAACAGCAACCCTGCCCTCCACATTTTTTGCAGGCTGTTCTTCTTCTACACTATCCTTCTGCAACAATTCTCTTTTGATTCCAAGTCAAGCTCCATTCTATTCTATTAAGTCTACATGTTATGAAACATAAATGTTCCACCCTCCTACACAGACCTACCTGGTGAGGTAAGTCAAAACTCTACAGGTCTGTGTGTCTTGAAATGCCTGTTTTGGGACTGTCACAATTTCTCCTTGAAATTTTGGTCTCTGGAAGTTTTCTATCTCCTACATTATTTTCAAGCAACATTTATCTGAGTATGTAGAGAAGTTGGTGTCCATACCTGAGTCTAGATCTAGGTCAATCAGTGAACGGTTTGATCCAAACTGAGGAAGATCAGAGGCTCATGGTGTTAAAGTTTAGGCATCACCCTTCGAATAGAGTCTTTTTAAATACCAAGGAGGTGATCATGAATAAATTCAGATTTCACATATTATTCTTTATGATTTCAACTGAACTTCTAACGAATTTTTTTCTGCACCATTTCCAGAATATAATTGAGCATCAAACAATTCTGGTAATTCTCATGTCTTGACTGACAAGTTCTTTATAGTTAAAACATGCTATACCTGAAATGCATGTTAGACTTCCATAATGAGATTGACAATGAAATGGAAAAGAAGAGAGAATGGGGCAAAAGTGTTTATCAGCGATGAGACAGTCATGGACAGCAATAAGCTCTGACATTTAGGAAGTTATCTATTAAAAATGCATCAATCTGTATTCATTAATATATTTTAACTTCACTTAGTAACACCAACAGTGATATATATTAGCAAGGCTAAGCAAAACAAAGATGTTTAATGAGAGTCAAATTTTCTAAGTCTAGTAAGATGCTGCTAATAGTATGTGTTGGCAAAGACCTATATTTTAGATTATGAACTCATTATGATAATAATACATTCTGGTAGGGCTAGGGAATTTAAATAAATGTACTCATTCCACCAACTAAATATCTGTTATGTTATGAGTGTAAGGCAAATACACTGGGAACAGGAAAAGAGCCATTACCGAATTGAATAGTCATTTTAGAGAGGATAAATCCCAAAGAAGTGCCATCTATTAGGGTCTGTGTGGAAAATAAATAATGGAATAAATACAGCGAGGTTTAGTAGGACTTTGCATCCAACTCCTAAAATCCCATGGAAATGGTCTCTTTATTACCAAAGCAAGTGTAATTCAGTGATATAAGATCAACTCAGTTACCATAGCGGAAAATCCCAGGAAATCAGGAGGGTGTGGAGAGCAAGGCAGGTGAGCTAGCCCAGGGAATGAAAGAGCTGGGGAGGCATTGGGGCAGGGGTGCTGTGTTGCCTCCACATATTTAAATTCCTGTTTTGCCTACAGGAGCCCCTGAGCCCCATCTCCCCAGTACTGCATGGTACCTCCCTTGGAGAACTCCAATTGCCAGTCTTGGGCTCCTCCTAGAACCATTGGTGAGATCCCTCCCAAAGGAGACTAGAAGTTGAATTTCTATATCTTTGGCATGAGTACAAACTAGGATAAGGACTATGTACCATTCATCAACTTCAATGTTATATTTACTTCCAACATATCTCTGCAGAGTATTCCAGCCTTTAGAGCCATAGGTGTTACTCTTTGGGACAATCTTTCTTTGTTTGAGCCTTGGTTGGTGAAGTTCTGCTTTTTTTTATTTTTAATTTTTTAATTTAATTTTTTTTTTTAATTTTGGGTCACAGTGTGCAATGATCATCCCTTCCTCCTGGTTCTGTGCTCAGGAACTACTCCCGGAAGGTTCTGGGATCATATGGGGTTCCTGGGATTGAATGTAGGTCAGACACTCACCCCCCTCTATTATATCCCCTCTAGCCTGGGTTTTAGTGTCTGGGCTGAAAGAAGCTGTGTCCAAATTCCTCTTTTTCAATGTCAATTCCCTTTGAAAGACTGATTCTTTTCTCTGATTCAAGCCAATTTGGTGGTAAAAATCTCTATCCTAGTGATATTTTATCATTATTTTCTAATATTTCTTGGCCTGTGGCTTCCCACATAGGGGTTTTTGCATGAGAACTATCTCATAAACACAAACCATGACACACACACACACACACACACAAATATCTGGAAGAAAAAATAAATCTGAATAAAAATATTCTTTTGGATATCATTAGGAAAAAATGTGAAGATCTGGATAATAGAAAATCCATACTAATGTCCCATGCGCACGAATCAGAGTGATGGTCCAGGGTTCTGGAGCAGAGCTCCTACTAGGCTGAGATGTCAATCCTGTGCTAAAGGAGTGTCAGACAAGCACATTTGTCACACTGGCAGACGTGCACACCTGCGGCATAATTAGCTACTCCAAATCTGTTTGTGTTTTCAAAGTGCCTTCTAGAATAGTTATTATGCACCCAGGGATGCCTAGCCTCAGCTGCTAACCTTTCCAGCCAGGGTTCAAGACAGCAGGGCAAGGCGGCCCTGAGAGGCTCAGCGCCCAGGAGAAATGGGAGGGCAATGTGTTTCCCAGCAGAGAGAGCAGCTCCTATGGACAAAAAAAACCCACAGTGCCCGACCCAGGAGCGGTTATGTTTTTATCCCCGATGTTAAATCAATTCCCCTCTCTCCACCCCACTCAGGGAGCAGAGATCGTTAAGAACATATTTAAGTGCTTAATTGGGTTTTGAAGGCGGTTGCGCCATTAACATTAATTAAAGTCTCCCTGGGCCCAGGAAAGCTCATTTGCCAGGTCGGGTTTTCAGGATCACGTCCGTTGCTGCCCCAGCAAAAGAAATTTCCTTCTATTCGAGTTCAGCATAAACCTTTGATGCCATCAAGGAAAAGTAAAGAGCAGCATTCTCATCTTTGAGGAAAACTCAGGCATGCCCCAGAGAGTCCTTCTGCTAGAGTTTCCACCCTTGAGGAAGAAGAGAACCATGATGAAAGTAGATGAACCATGATGAAACTTGTTGTTAGTTGCTGCTCATTGCCTGTGAATGATCACAGGGTAGCCCTTCTGTTTGTGGGGCTAGAAATGCTACTCAAGAGAAATTGTTATTTCAGGACTATGTTTCTCAGGTAAAATTCCTTTACATCTTTATCTAGGCTGAGCCGTTGAAGAGCCTGCCATTCCACCATTTTGAGCTAAAATTGTCCATTGCATGTGGTTCCAACTGGCAAACTCTACAAGCTTAGATTTCAATCATAAAGAAAACTTCTCTTCAACACATAGTGCTTGGAAGTCTTTGGTTTTTCTCTCTTCCTTCTCTATCCTCACTTGAGTTTCAAAAGCAGTCAAAATTATCTGCACATGAACAAAATCAGGCTATTCACTCTATCTTTGGTTTCTCCAATGGGACCTAAAATCTCCTTTAAATATCTTAAGATGTGACATTTTTGACTTGATTGTGTTTACATCTAGAGTTATGTAAATCATTTTCCCTTTTTTATTCTTTCTGTTATTATTTATTATTTCAATGTGGGTCACATGTAAAATTAGCAGAATTCAATAGTGAAATCAAAAAATGCAGGATATAAATATTTATAGGCTGCCTATTAGGTAGTGTGAGGAATACAATGAAAATTTACAGAGCAAATGTAAGGGAGCCTGAGAAAGCTCTAGATAGAAAGAATTCAAAGAGAAAAACCAGATTAGGTAGTAGATCCAATGGAACATTGTGAATATTTCAAAAATAGAAAACAGCATTATCTCTGAGTGGCTCAAGGTCTAAGAGGTTGCAATTTTCCAAATAAAAGTGAAGCACCAAAATTTTTGAAATGAAAAATTATAAAATGTATTCCTCTATAACTTTATTTTTCAGGTGGGGTATAGAAAGGTGCAAACTAATGAGTATGATCCCTAACACAGTATATATATTCATATGTACATACATACACACAACACAACACAATGCAACTTATTTTTTTTTTTTTGTTTTTGGGCCACACCCACTGACGCTCAGGGGTTACTCCTGACTATGCTCAGAAATCACCCCTGGCTTGGGGGCACCATACGGGATGCCAGGGGATTGAACCATGTTCTGTCCTAGCCTAGCACACACAAGGAAGATGCCTTACCATTGCGCCACTGCTTCAGCCCCACAATGCGACTTCTTAAAATGAAGACCTTGACATTTTCTCAAGTATATTTATGGTGCATCCTGGCAAATTATTCTCCTGTTTTTTACAATATCTAGCCCACCTGGGTGTTGGAGATCACCGGGACTGTCTCCAGCAGTCTTGAGACCTTTTCTTGCTAGAGAGAGAACTGAGGGCCTCACACACATGGAGTTTGCTCCATCACTGAAGTCACAAGTGACCAGAACTGTGGCTTTCTTGCTGAGTCATCTAATCAAGGTTTATTCTCCTGGTTGTGAATAACTAACTGCATATTTGAAGTTGCATTAATTACAGACTAGAAAACAGTCACACATATAATTTGATGACTTAGCACAATTCTCTCTGGACTCACCCAAAACCTATTATGGGTTATATGTGTCCTTTCTATACTCGATGAAATTACTCTTTTCCTTCCATCTTTCTTCTCTCCTTTCTTTCATATTCTTTAAGTAAATCATTTCACTTCACTAAAAAATAAGTCTGTGCCTCACAACTTTTGCCTCTTACTTTCTCACGTTTTCTTTTTTTTTTTTTTTTTTTGGTTTTTGGGCCACACCCGTTTGATGCTCAGGGGCTACTCCTGGCTATGCACTCAGAAGTCGCTCCTGGCTTGGGTGGACCATATGGGACACCGGGGGATCGAACCGCAGTCCGTCCTACGCTAGCGCTTGCAAGGCAGACACCTTACCTCTAGCGCCACCTTCCCGGCCCCTTTCTCACGTTTTCTATCAACATGTTAGATTTTTTTGGTGGTCTTCTTTAATACCATTTTGCTACTATATGCAGAAAAGCAAATTATAGGCCTTGTGAAATAATTCCCTCCTCTCAAGGGAAAGTCAACATTTTGTGATACGACACATCCAAATAGATCTGTAATTTTAAAGGAGCAACTGTAATACATAAAATCAGCACTGAGGTCAACAGTGATGGACAACTGAAAAGTAGCCATGTCTTTCAAAAGCCTTTTGCATCTTGACTGAGGTGATGCCTGCCAACAGAGTTTGGACATCTTGTGAACCTTTTGAAAGCCATTTTAATCTTCTTCTTTAGATTTTTCTAAAAATAGAGTTCAAAATGGCTGGAAGGAGTCAAAGACATGTGTTGGGACAAGTCAGGTTCAGCCACTTGCAGTAAGCCAGACTTGGACAAGCACTAAAATCTAAATTTAAACACTTGCAAATAAGATCTGGAAAGATGTCAGTCCCACAAATCATGGCCAGTCCTTCCTTTGCAGTCACAATTTACGTAAGCATCTGGAAATAAAGCACAGCAATTAAGTGGGAAAGGGCCTGCCCTATTATTCCTACCATGGTGCTTGGCATTTCCATTAGAGATTGAACAAATGGACAATGCAGAACAAGAGAACAATGGAGCTACTCCCTAAGGCTTTCTAATGATGGGCCTGGCTATCAGGATGCACCAAGACAGTAGTTTCAACACTACCCACAACACAACAGGTCCAACAAATACCTTCCTTCTCAGGTTCTCAGGGTCTGTGATATTTCACCAAGCATATCCAATACACCAAGAAGTCACCAACTGAAAACATTGCCTTAATAACAAATATCTTTTCTGTTTCTTCAGAGAGTCCCCTTGGTTTTTCATATTGTTCTCATTTTGATATGTGTGAGTTGCCATATGAGGCCTTGCCATTTATAAAATTCCATTTTTTGTTTGGGGTCTTATCCAGAGTTGCTTAGAGCTTACTCCTCACTCTGAGCTAGGGATCATTCCTGGCAGGTTTGGGATGATATGGGATGCTGGGGATAGAACCTGAGTCTTCTACATACAAGAAAAGCACCCCTACCTGCTGTCTTATTACTTCAGCTCCCCCAAATTCTACTGTTCTAATAGTATATCTCACTTCAGACCATCCCACAAATACTGTTTGTCTGGTCTGGTTGTAGCATCATCAGGGATCCCTTGAGATCAGGTCCCTTCAATGAACTTTTGATAATAATTACTGGAAAATTGATTAATATGGTGATAAAGAGCTTTCAATTCTGAGCTCTTTAGAGACTGGAGAGGAGGAAGTTGCAGTCACACCCAGCTTACTCCTGTCTTTAGGAATAAATCCTAAAGGTGCTTGTGCATATGGGATAACACAGATTGAGTTTAGGTGGATCAAATACAAGCCAAGTGCATTACTCATTTTATGATCACTGTGGCCTTAATGTGTTTTGTACATTTTTTTCTTGGGGCCATACCTGTCAATGCTCAAGGGCTACTTCTGTCTCTGAACTCAGGAATAACTCCTGCTAATATTTAAGGGATCACAAGAGATTCTGGGGATTAAACCTAGTTTAACCACTTGCATGGTAAGTGCCCTTTCTTCTGTACTCTTTCTCTCTCCAGCCTCTGAGCTTTGTACATTTTATTGTTTTATTTTATTTTGTGCAACACCCAGCAGAACTCAGGGGTTACTCTTGGCTCTGCACTCAGAAATCACTCCTGTTGGGTTTAGGGAACCATATGAGATGCCAGAGATCAAACTTAGGTAAGTCACATGTAAGGACAAAAGCCCTAACCAGAGTGATATCATTCTGGCCCCTCTCTGTATATTTTTGTTTGGATACTTTTAATGTTGTTATTGAAACCATCCTACAAATAATTCTTAGATGCAGCAAACACTCTCTTTATCCCCATTGTTACAGGTG
The DNA here is from genome assembly GCF_024139225.1 of Suncus etruscus. Taxonomy (NCBI): domain Eukaryota; kingdom Metazoa; phylum Chordata; class Mammalia; order Eulipotyphla; family Soricidae; genus Suncus; species Suncus etruscus. Next base: position 122,060,450 of record NC_064855.1, read on the forward strand.
AGTGAACTGAGATACTCAGTATGTCAAGAAGCTTCACTGATGTCACACAGATTGTTAGGCTGTTGTGAAGACAAGACTGGGAACTCAAACAATTGTGCCCCAGAACCAGTTACCTTTGCTCTGATAATGTTCCTCTTGGTGAATATATTTCTCATTCACTTTGAATTGGCATAAAATCAGTGCATCTGGATCTACCATATGTAATTTATTTATTTTTATTTTTATATATATTTTTTCTAATTTTGGGCCACACTCGTTGATGCTCAGGGGTTACTCCTGGCTATGTGTTCAGAAATCACTCCTGGCTTGGGGGACCATATGGGATGCCGGGGGATCGAACTGTGGTTCATCCTTGGCTAGCACGGGCTAGGCAGATGCCTTACCGCTTGCACCACCACTCTGGCCCCTACCATACATAATTTAAAACAAGATGGAAGAGTCAAAAGGGAAAGTATCCTCCATGTCATAGAAGCTATGTTGAGAGAAAATGAGGCACCACCTTGGGGGGTTGGTAAGGGGAAGAGAAAAGTCTTCATCAAAGTCCAAGGCAGGATCGACTGGAGGTGTCATACCATAAAATATCACATCTTTAGTAACTGACAGATCAATTTTTTCCCTGGGGGTGGGGGAGATTGTAAGTAGAAAAAGGAAACACTTGTACTTGGCTTGACCCGACCATTTATTTATTTTATTTTATTATTCTTTGGGTCACACCTAGCAGTGCTCAGTGGTTACATCTGACTCTGTACTCAGGATTTACTCCTGGCAGGCTAGGGGGAACCACATAGGATGCTGGGAATTGAACTCAGGTTGGCCTCAAGCAAAGCACCAAGCACCCTCTTTACTGTGCTATGGTTCAGGCCTTTTAGAAGCTCCAATGTGCAACCTTCCCTTCGCTCAATGTGGGCTGCCTCTCAAGTGATTTTATACATAAAATTTTCAGTTCAAAGAACTTGAAGGGGACTTCAATGAATCATCTAAACTGGAAACAGTGTCCCCCTCCCCACCTTTGCAGGCAACAACTATAGCCAGATTTTGGGAGCAGAAAAAGGACAAAAAACACCAGTGAGCGATTTGCTTAGCGTTCCAGGGGCGTCCTTCTTCCCGACTCTGCTACTTGTTACATAAGCAGACCTCGGGCAGGAAGAGCAGAACAATCAATACAAGTGACATTGAATTCAGTTCCCAAACACGTCCTTTTTCCATACACGGCCACACAGAGAGAGGCCAGCTCAGCAGAGCACATCCACAAAGTGCCTTTTATTCTTGATGAAAATGACTGAATAATGCACTGGCTTGTCATTTCATTCCTTTGTATTAAAAATGTTTTATTATGGAAATGCACTTCTAGAATCAGGGACTATAGTTTAGAAACAACTTTTGTGCCCAGCTTCCTACCTAATGAAAAAATCATGTTCTTTATTTCTCTCTTTCTTGGAAATCCTTGTTGAAACATCATTTTTTTTCTCATTTAAGAATGCCCATTTTTATGTCAAGAAAAAATAGATGATAGAAGTATTTCCAAATGCCACGAGCTTAGTGACCATAATGTCATAGAGTATATGTAGTTTCTGATACATGCCTAACTCAACTACCAGATTCCTGGAAAAGGACTCATTCTCAGACCAGAGGGACAGTACAAAGAGATAGCATAGGATTTGCATGTAGGAGGCCCAGATGAAATGCATATTATTGCATGGTCCCTGGAGTACCTCCAAGTACAAGAAGTACTTGAACAAGAAGTTACAAGAAGTAACTGCCAAGCATAGACTCCAGTGAATCTCCAGAGCACTCCCAATGTGACAAAAATACAAACAAACCAAAAAACCAAGTCACTACTGATTCTTAACTAAATTAAAAATAAATACTATGACTAAAGCTATCTACAGCCTGTTTTAGCAGGTGTCTGGAAATGTATTTCAGTGGTTGAAGGCTTCCTTCACCTATATGAGGTACTGGTTTTTATCACCACATATGTAAAAGATTATATTATCTTAGTGTGCAATATGAGCATACAATGTTATTCCAACCTTTTTTTTTACATTGTACTTTGAATTATAACCTTATTAAACATGCCAGAATGGCAACAAAATCAGGCTTGTGCTGAAAAGTCTTTCATTTTCTTTGCAGTAAAGGCTAAAGTGGACTACATAGGTAGGCTCCAGAGAGAAAGGATAAGGGTGGATGGGATCGATTTTATTTTTAACTAAAAACTTTGTTTTGTAATTTTTATGTCAAATTCAGACTTACACAGAGTTAATCTTACTCTGTGATCACTCCTGATGGTGCTTGGTGGACCATTTGTGATGCCAGTGATTGACCGAGGCTGGCCAAGGGCACAATGGTATATTATAAATGCAGGTGTGCTCGTTAAATGCGGGTGTTTACATGTTCCATTTCTCATAGAAATACACCGGAATTTTTCTCTAAACACTTTGCATTTGTCACATTCTGAAATAAAACAAACTGTCCTTTGAGTTCATTGTCAAATGAACGAAGTCTTGCCCTAGAGTTTTGCCCATGGCCCATCTCTCATCTCCCCCTGCTGGCTGGAGTAGCAGATCCGCCCCACTCCCCATCCCCAAAATAGATACCATTTGTGCACCAGACTGGTCTATGCTAGCCAGTGATGAGCGGAGCCTTCACAAAAGAAGTATGTCCTTCCTAGAGCTGAATTAATGGTCTCTGCTCTCATGAGGGACCCATTTCTAGAATCATCCAACATCACCGGTTGCACTGACAGTCTATGTAGGGTTGTCAAATGGACCAGTGAGGCAGAGCCTCATCCCTCAGACCTTCTGTCCTTCCTTCCCATCACCCAAAGGTGTGTGAATGAACCAGGAGAGAGGCAAGCACTGAGTCCATCATTGTGCTGGGGATGAAATCTCAGACAAGATTGACAGTACTAAGCTCTAGTATCCCCGTGGCTTTATAAAATGCAAATGCCTCCCCAAAGTAGTTATTCTTACTGACTGATTTATGACATCTCTATTTTGGGTAATTAGAATTTGACTGATTGACACCCAGAATTCTTTCCTTAGGCTCCAGACAGACTGGATGGCAGGATCATCAACATGTAAGCTCTCCTCTCTCAATGCAAATGAGTCACAATGCTGCCCACTCACTCTCTCTGCCCTCCCTTATTCCTACATGTCTGATGTCCACTGAGCCCCCACTTAACCTGCCTCTGAAGCTGAAAGCCTGAAAATAGCTACAGCACCCCTCTTTCCATTTTCACAATTCTTCCCTCTAGTATTCTCTTCCACCCCTGAAATTGCCCCATGCATCGCAAAATCACTAATCCCTATACTTTATTAGAATTCATAAAAGAACCACTTGTTATCAGGGAAAATGATATTTTTAGTCATGGGATCTTTCCTAAAAGTGATGAATAGGTAATTATACGCAAAATAATAATTCTACCTTATTGAAAGTGTTTCTAAGTAGCAATACAGAAAGGATCCACACCATTTTCAAAAGCAATAGCATTTGTGCAAACTATTTTGTTTTAAAAATTCAAAGAAACCCTCACTTCAAGAGCACCTCATCCAATAATTTTTCAAAGAATTATGACAGATTTATAGGAAATCTTAATGTTTCAACTTCACAAAGGTTGATATTTTCTACAGTTCAAGAAACATTTCATGGGGGTTTACTACATGAAAATCACCAATTACTCTCAATCTCTTCCCTTTTGTGAAGCCCTGTGAAGTTTTCCTGACTTGTAAGTAGCAGAATGTACAAGATCACTTTGTTCTAGAATAAAAGGCATCTGAGATGATTTCCACCTCGGCTGTCTCCTGAGAGTCTAGAATCATGGATAAGGGTATCCATGTTTTTGTGGAAGCTCTCCTCTCTGATGGATTTTGTGCTTGTTCACAGCATTCTGTCTGGTGTCTGCAAAGGACGAGGTCAGGAGTGAGGTACAGGGTTAAGTACCCCCTCAAGGGTCTGTATTTCTCAGACTAACAGAGCCAAGAGTCATTGTGGTTGATTTTTGGGAAAGACTTGCATATATTCCAAGGATGTTACTTGTTTACAGTAGTTGGTCTCTTGGGATAATCCATAAGCTTCTATTAGACATAACAAGCTTACATGTGTGTGGATTTGTATATGTAAGATCTCTCATAAGACACATAAAAAACAGTGAACAAAAATATCACCTCCAATCCAGAGGATGGCAATCTATAGGTATCTATAGACTTCCAATATAATGCATTCCCAGGATGCAACTGGCCTGAGTCTAGGGACCTCAACAATTAATGAGATGTAATTGGTTACAAGGGTCTGAGACACAGGCACCATCCAAGGTGTTGCATGTGGAGAGTATGAATCAAGACTCATCAACATATTACTTTAGACATGTTATTAAGCCTTAAAGCATCATCTTAATTTCAAAGCAAAGGACCATTTGAGTAGATCCAATTAGCAAGTTAAGTGAAAACTAAGGAGACAGGTATTGGGGCTTTGTCTAAAATAAGCAGCTGGTAGACTGCTTTGCAGTTCAGAGAAACTCTTTTGTCTGGACCACTGCCAGTTTTCTGGTGGAGGACGACTCCTGAGATCAGACCACAGGGGAAAAACTGGGACAACCTCTATTTGAGTCTCTCAAACCAAGGGATACAAGTGGCCAAGGGTGAGCAAGTTCATGATGCCTTCATGGAAGGGATGAAGCAGTCGGAGAGGATGAGTAGGTGTGAGAGCAGCTAGAGAGACTTGCCAGACAGATGGCTCCAGAGGAGAGAATCATGAAGGAGGCGATTTTGTGTGGGTAGGCTAGCAAGCAATTTTCTGTTCTCCCAAATTGCAGGGTGGGCGCTGGCTTCCATGAAACCCAACAATCAGAGGTGGAAGAAGGGCCTGCTAAGTGATTCCAGGAAATGCAGATCATCATGTATTTGAAGATGAGCCAAAGAACAATATTAAATAATATAAAATAATTCTGACTTAGTATTTTAGCTATGGGAGGGGGCAAGGTCACAGAAAGAGTGAAGTAACAAGCCATCACACTCAAGAGAAAGGATGAAGACTTGAGGGAGGGGCATGGCAGAGAGAAGGGGGACAGGAGTTGGTGATGTGTAGAGAGTTAAAAGTGCAATGCTTACAATAAAGACATGGAATGTGTGTGACAGAGGAGAAAGGGGTTTCAGCTTATAGGGAAACAGAGACACTCATGGCCCCTAGTTAGCCATAAAAGAGTTACTGGCCCTTGAGGGTGAAAATGAAAAGGGTGAAAATGCCCCATTGTAACTGCCACAGGATGTCAGCTGTGCCAGGGTATCTAAAGCTGAAGTATTGGGAGTGGTGGGGGATGAGGAACCTCCACTGCCACCACTGCTGCATTGCTCCTGCTGGAGGGTCACTACCCAACTGCCTTGAGAAACTGTTTACCAGACTCCCGGCTCCTGCTGCCTTTTGCCATCTCTCATACTACTCCAGGTCTACCACTAACATCAGCTAGATTGTTATGTGACTGCAGGTCATTGTAACAGGAATTCAGTGGCTTCAAAAACTTGAATTCTTTTCTTCCTGCTTCCTGGGACTAAAGTTTGAAACTAAGGTGATGGCAAAGACAAGGTCAATTTATTCACTTGACTTATGGGGTCTCTGGAAAATCTTTCCTTGAATCTGGATACATTTGTTCTTTTACTAGAAACCAATCATTTGCTGGGAGCCCACCCTCAAACCAAGTGGATAATCAAAAACACTCCATTTCCAAATGAACTCAATCACACACAAGGACTTGAGGCTTTAATGTATTCTTTGGGGGGGATTGTGGGGGAAGGGAGGAATAATGAAAATCTTACTGAATATCAACATTTTGGTATAAATATCTTGGTTCTCTTAATTGTAAGAAAGTTAAACAACGTATCCTGGGAAGAAGTAGGTTGCATTAATAAGCATTAGTGAGAACTAGTTAGATTTCTGTATATATAATATATACATATATGATATGTATATTTATTTGTATATACATATATATATATATGCTTTTTGGACCAAATACTGTGATGCTCAGGGGTTACTCTTGGCTATGCACTCAGAAATAGCTCCTGGCTTGGGGGACCATATGGGATTCTGGGGGGATCAAACCAAGATCTATCCTAGATCGGTCATGTGCAAGGCAAATGCCCTACCACTGTATTATCACTCCGGCCCTTCAATATATATTTCTAATTCTGTAATGATATAAATTGGTATTTGGGAGAGGCTGTATGTTATGTGGTGCCAAAGTCCATTTTTCTAAGAGAAATTATATTGTGTTATTAAAGATAGGCTTTGTTTCATCCATCCATCTTTTTTTAGATGAATTAAAAGAAAAGGAAGGGTGTTGGGAGTAATGATAACATAAAAGAACTCTTTCTCATGGATGGTAGGAAACACTGCCCTTCCCAAATTGTGTCCTTGGATGGAGTTTCCGAGCTAGTTGCTCTTCTGAGAAAGGACATTTAAGCTCTATCATGACTATGCACAAGAGAGGATTAAAAATGAATGAAAGTCATAGATGTTTAACCAACATGAATGAAATGTACTGAAGAAAACATAATCACAACAGTCCCTAAGATTTTAGTATTTTAGTAGTGTCTTTAATGATTTGAATCTCCACCAGGAAAATTAAAATAGAATCAAACCAATGGGATTCTGTCAAACTAAAAGACAAAAAGAGCTTACTAACTGGAAAACATAGCATGCAAGACATGTGAGAAAGTGCTAATACATAGATATATAAAGAATTAATAAATTTTAATCACAAAAAAGCAATAATCTCAAAATAAAATGAAGAGAAGTGTTGAGTAGATATTTCTTCATAGAGGACATACAGATGGGTATCTGAATAAGGTATCAGTGATGATCAGAAAAATCCAAAATCAAAACATCACGAAAATAGTCTAAATTATTATGAGTAGAAAGAAAATAAAACATTCGCTGTGTGATTGAAGAGAAATCCTATGGCCATACAGAGCTTAAAATGCTTACCTTGCATGCAGTGAACACTTGTTAAATCCTCTAGTGCCTCAAATACCTACAGGAATGACCAGGGACGAGAGCAATAGCACAGTGGTAGGGCATTTGCCTTGCATGTAGCTTACCTAGGATGAACCTGGGTTCAATCTCCGGCATTCCATATGGTCCCCCAAAACAGGAGAGATTTTTGAGAAGCCAGGAGCGATTTCTGAGCAATAGCCAGGATTAACCCCTGAACATCAGCAGGTGTGGCCCAAGCCCCCAAAAAAGAATGACTCCTGAACAAAGAGACAGAGCATCTGAGCACTTCCAAGATGGTCCCACATATTGTTTTCCCCCAAACGAGAAAGCCTTACTCACTGTTGATTTGATATTACACTAGTTTAAATTTTGTGAAAAACAGTATGGAAATTTGCTAAATATTTAAAACACACATGCCATAGAGCCAGCAATTTCATTTGTAGATGTCTATTTAAAGAACACAAAAACACTAATTTGCTAAGATATGTACTCGTACACTCCTATTTTATTTGCAGGGCTATTAACCATAGCCGGCACCTGGAAACAGCCCTAGCATACAATGATAAGGAGATAAAAAAAAAGTGATACTGATGTACAATTAAATACAGCTCAGTTATAAGGAAAGGTGAACTTTTGTGTTTTATGATGAAGCAAATTGGAATTAGTGGCGAACTCAGTGGAAAATAAGTTGGAAATAAAAAAGACAAACACAAATGAATCCACTCGCATGCTGAATACAAAGAAAGTTATCAAATTTAGCAAGGGGATAGCACCTGATGAAATCAATCCTTGTATCAAAGTAACGTTCAAAAAAAATCTAGTGGAGGAAATTAATACTTAGAAGGCTTTTGATATTATACTCCTAAAACCATGTTTACATGTTTCTGAACTAGTATTTACAAGCTTCTGAACCAATGTTATCTAAATCAAAAATACTTAGTGACCAGAGATATGATTTATAGGAACTTGCATGTGAATGATCCAGGTTCAATCCCCAGCATCTCATGTGACCCCTTGCTCAGTACTGCCAAGAGTGTTTCCTGAATACAGAGCCAGGGGTATGTCCTGAGCACTGCTGTGTGTGAGCCCAAATTTTATTTTAAATATATACATTTAAATATATAGAAATTATATATAAATATATAAATCATACAAATTTATATGACTTATTTTTTGTTTTTTTTGGGGGCCACACCCAGTAATGCTCAGAAGTTACTCCTGGCTATGCCCTCAGAAATCGCTCCTGGCTTATGGGACCATATGGGACACTGGTGGATCGAACTGCATTTAGTCCTAGGCTAGCGTGTGCAAGGCAGACTCCTTACAACTTGTGCCACTGCCCCGGCCCAAATTTATATGACTTAATCTTTAACAGAATCTTAAAAGTAAGTATAAAAATAGCAAAATAAATAATGAGAGGGCAATGAGTGAAAATTAAATTAGTAAATACTCTTTACTACTATCCCTACTCCATTTCATGGTTCTTGCCCAATTTTTCTGATTCCACTCTTGGTTTTCTTTTTGGCACTAGGTAGGATTCCAGAGCCATTATGGATCTGATAGTAGAGACTAGGAGAGGCAGAAAGAGGTCAGGTCAGAGATTTTCTCTGAGGCAAATAACCAGAAAATGCATTTAATTATTTCCCACAAAAATACTGAACACCTTGTTGACCAGTTGGATTGGAAGGGCACATACTGTGTCCGTACCCTCCCCTCATGTTGTCTTGAGCATCTTTCCTCTTTGATGCCCTGCAATAAAATGGGATTCACTGTCTACAGAAGCCAAAGGCCTCCTTAGCATACAGGGTGGCAATTCTCAAGGTTTCTAAAGTTATATTTAAAATCAACTGACCTGAAACATGTCATATTACTGTCCTAAGGATTCCTGCCTGGTGCATCCTACAGCAAAATAGGAGATGACAGAGGAGAAAGAACACTTAGTCCCAGTGAAAAACCATCACTGGCATTCGTAAGACATGCAGCAAGCCTGTTGTATGAGGACACAGTTGCTTTTGGGCTCCTGGCTCAGTCTCTCTGAATGAAGGCACTGTATTCACTGCTTTTCAGTTTCTTCCTGATACCTGGCTTTCTTACCAGGTACAAAATTAGATCCCTGATTGTTGGAGAAGCCCGTTTTTACCCTAGACAGAATAATTCCTCTTGGCTTGTGCTGTCCCTCATGGACTGAAAGTATCTCTGAATTGGTTCTTTACCCCTAATAAAGACCTTGGGTCAGAGAAAAGACTTTCATTTTTGGTTCCAAAGCTAGCCTCTCTGCTGGTAACTTTTGCCAGATAGAAGATAGCTTGTGGTGGAAGTTTTCCTGAACCTGTTCTATCTAACCTTGAGTGGGTTATTTGCTGTGTCAGATCCATGTTCTTCAATTCCTCAAATTTGGGGAATGAGGCTTCCACTACCCTGATATTGGGCTTGATAGTGGTTGTAAAAATATTTTTAAATTCCTTAAATCCAGGCCAAAGCAGTGGTGCAGAACGGTAAGGCGTCTGCCTTGTAGGCGCTAGCCTAGGATTAACCAAGGTTCGATCCCCCAGCATCCCATATAGTGTCCCAAGCCAGGAGCGATTTCTGAGCACGTAACAGGAGTAACCCCTGAGCGTCCCGGGTTTAGCCAAAACAAACAAACAAACAAACAAAAATTTCCTTCATATTCTCCTGTTAACTTTTATACTCTTATTGCAAAAGCTTTCACAAAGGTGTAAACATGACCCAATGAGGCCCCCTGACTTACTTATTTTATTCTGCTGGTATCTATGTAAAGTGAGGCCATTTCTTAGGCTTTCCTGAAAATCACCATGGAAGACCTTAATAGTCCAGACTGTCAGTGAGGAGGACAGTTAGAGGAGGGTACTGTGGGCCCCAGAACCTTCTCCAGCTGCCCTTCCTCGGGCCTGGCAGGGAGAACAAAGCACATCAAACCACGCACAGGACAGGAAGGCCTACTTAGTCTGGGAAAGGAGACTCAAACTTTCCAACCAGTTATGCACTGAGATGTGGAAGCTGCATATTCTGAAGCTCTTGTGTGAGCAACGACATTTAGTTCACTCAACCCTGAATTTTCTTTTGCTTTCAGTGGGCCTTCAGAGTCTGTCCTGGCTTAACTCCGCCGGAAAACATGTCTTCAGAGAGGACTTAGCCCACTCATGAAAAATCCTGGACCATAGGTGCAGGATCCCTTCCTCTCCCTCCTATTCAATGGGCCTCCCTGTGGTGGCCAGGGAGGGTTTAAGGGTCAGGAGTCACGACTGTGAAGACTCCACCCTGTTTCTTCCTGTTTTGTTACAGATTCTGCTCTCAGACTCAGACTGTTTGGATCAAGTGGCGGGAGGAGGGGGGGGGGACAAATGACCCACACGTTTAGGATGCGGGGTTTGCTTTGGGTGATTTTACAGACTCAAGTGGCAATGTTATTTTTTATGTCCTGTTTTTTAAACCACCAGTAAATTACTTTTCTCTCATAATATTTGATCCCCATATGAACAACCTATCTTGAATTCATCTCCATGTATTTAGATTATAAAACAACATTAATCAACACAGCATTCATACATAATTCAGAGATGTTGCCACATAATTGGCTCTGAGGTCTCTCTGTTTCTCTAAGGATCTTGCACAGAAAAAAAGAGCGCTGTGGGATTCGGTTGGTGGAATTCACAGAAACTCATTTCTCAAGTTAATGCCTAAATAAACCAATACTGTTGGACTGATGAACTTTCCACTCGTCCCTTTTTCTGCTCACATGCCCAAACAACTGACTGTCTCTCATCAAGTGTCCTTCCCAAGAACACATAATCATTGCTGGCCTTTCCCTCCACCAGCTCTGTGCCTCTGTCTCCGACCTCATGTCCACTTCCCTTATGAGTCCACCGAGTCTCTGGCCATAGCATAGGTGGAGACAGAGACCCAATGTTTCACCCTTTCTATTTCAAACCAATTCTGTCTTCTCACTGGTCCTGTCATTCAAGATGAAGCTCTTCTTTCCAGACCTCATAGTAAATTGATGGCCACCCAGTTCTCTGCCACTTCGATGGGTTTCCCTCCCTCATGTGTTTCCCTTTGCTTGTTTAGAGTTTTAAGCATGTTAATCTCTTTCTGCACTTTCAATATTCTGGCTTTCCTCTTCCTGCCCTTTCAAATACTAGTTTAAATGCCATCTCTCCAGGAGATGGAAATCCATTGGATGGATTTCGGGATAGCTTTGTCATTGCTATTGGTGTCATGGCCCCATCTATCTGTTTATTCAGCAGTATTACAACGTATCATGGGTTATACCTTCACAGATTTGTTTTTCAGCAAGTTAAGATGTACACTTTGAGCCTGGAAGGGTTGGGTTAAATAAAGATTTGGATGGTTTGTCTCGTCACCCACTGCCTGCATTGAATAAGATGCTCGGAAGGTGCTAGGTACCACACAAATATTTTTTAAACAAGTTACTTGAACCTCAAATGAGCTGCACATCCATGGAAAAGGACTGCTGAGGTTGAATGTTACTTCTCCTTTCAGCTTTTTCATTTACATTATAAGAGGACCAAGGATATTGCACACATCCGACTGGAAAATAATGAGAAATAATCAGGGAAAATGACTCTCTGTTGTGGCTATAAGAGGCAGTTGGAAAGAGAGAAAGAGCTGGAATACCCTTATATGATACCTGTATTGTGAAGTCAGAGTCATTTACTTTTGCTAGAGAATGTTTGTAAGTTGGAAGATAGTTTTCAGTCTCCCTCCTCCTCCTTTCTCTCTTCCTCTCAGCCCTAATGAAAAATACTAGATAAAGCATATTGCCCGAAGCCTCTCAAAGTGACAACATTTTTGTTAGCCTTGAAGACTTTAAGAAAGTTGACTGTAGTATTAAAGACATCCAGTTAGAGACATTTCAAGGACTTTGCAACAATCTTCGTGATCATTTTGTGTCAGAATATTCTATATAATTTTCCTCAACAGGAAGTCACTTCAAATCCTGCAATGAATTATTCCACTATTCATACTGACTCTGTGCAATGACACTGCAGAAAACTGAGTCAGAACAATGCTCAGTTTTATCACTTTGGTATTTATCAAATAAATATTAATTGGAAGGCTGATTTTTTGAAAAGAGCTACTTGTAATATTCTTATATTCAAAGATGTTCATCATCAATGTAGCATATGCCTTCATTTCTGAAAGTTGCATAATTATGCCAAATTTAATATTTATTATTTAAGTGTCCAATAAACTTATTAAAACTCAGCTACCACTGTATAAAACTATTAATTTTCTCTCTGAAAGATAGAAAAGGCTAATACAAAACTTAAGATTATAATTTTGCTTTTATTTTAGACAGGCTTATTTACTTCATGGATATTGATATTTTTCATGTTGATGGCCAAAAGTACCTATGCTTTGAGGAATCTCCAAATCTTGAGTTTCTCCTTCTCGCCCTGCTCTTCCATCTGCGAACTTTTCTTTCCTTAATTGGCTCAAACAAAACCAACGGAGAAAGAGAACATTGCCCATGAATCTCAATGTGCTGGTAAGTGAGAATGCTTAGAGAAAATATATGGGAGACCATGAATGAATTATAAAACTATTTTTAAATGTAAGTCATGGTTCCATTTAGACAGTCCATCACAAATCATCAATTGTATTTAGCTCTGATAGCTACTGAGTCTCATCTGAATGCAAACAGGTAAGCTTGCTATTTAAACTATGTATTTAAGATCTCATATCTTTATATTTGTAATATGTTAACTGAGCAAAGTATCATCATTCTAAATTTTAACAGTTCCTTTAATTTATAAAACTACTGTTAAATAGCTGGAGGCAACATGGCTATTCAAATTATGATACCAGAATGGACATATGTGTTGAAGAACTCAACATGGGATAGCTTCACTCTGCATTATCGATTTGTGACATAAAAAGTCTCTAAAATTAGAAATTTCTTGCAAGCATCTGTTACTTGAAAAATGATTTTGAACCTGAAATTATTATATTAAACATGGCTTCTTATCCATAGTAAAAAGTCATGTTTTATATCTAAAATTTTTCATGATATTTCTAATACAAATTAAAATTTAAACAAAAGCATTAATATATTCCTTTCTTTAAGAAAAATCTATTCACTGAAAACGCTTGTGTCTAAATACTGCTCTCTGCATATACCTCAACTGAACATAATTCTCAGACTTGCATCTAATCCAGGAATAAGTCAGATTTTTCAAGTCAATAAACCTAAATAAAAATGTATTTTGCTTGATTGTGGTGGTGGGACTAGCACGTGGGATCTCATACATAAAAGGCATGTATTTCAATATTTAGACACATCCCTGATCTCATTAAAAGCTATTTTTAAAAATACATTGTTGTAACATGAATGGAATACATTATTTTTCTCCTTTGTATCATTTTCCCCAATAAGGTTTACTGAGAATCTGAAATCATATCACATAGAAAACATTACATTTTGTTTATTAACCAAAGCTAGATAAGTAATATTTTCAATGGAGTGGGAATGAGAATTGGACCACTCCTGGTGCTACTCAGGGGTATTCCTGTCTCTTGAGTCACCTCTCTTAATACTGCTCCTGGTACCACCTGTGATGCCACTGAACAGGCTGGGTCTGGCCTTCTGCAAGGCAAGCAACTCAGTCCCTGTGCAAACCAGCCCTGTGATTTTAATATTTCTTTGCCAAACCATTTGTCTAAAAACTTTGTAACTAAAAGAATTATTTCCAGGGCATTTAGTAAGATAACCTTTTCCTTTCAAGATGGATGACCTGTCCAAGACCCTCTCTGTTTCCTTTTCCATTTATTTTCTATTAGCATGTTGGATGTCAGTTTGAACCAGAGATTGAATTCCAAAGGGACCAATTTTGTGCACAGCAAACTTAGGACAACTTCACACAGAGCTCCAGAAGTTGCATTTTCTCCCCCATTGCACTCATTTTTTGGATGGAACCTTTCTTAACAGTCTCCATCCATGTGCCTCGATCTCATTCTGCATCACCAGCCAAGTTCAACTTCTCCAAAACTCCAGCATTTGAGGAAGTTTTTACCTCTGAAATTTTTAGCATTCGTTGAAAGTCTTGTGTGAAGACTGTTTTCTTCTTGTTGTTTTCCAAAAGTATTCTCTGCTTTATATTTATTTAATATTTTATATGCCCAAACCTAGTGTCAATCCATTTTTAACTGAATCACCATAAGGTTGCTTTGTAACATCACAAGTTGCAAAGTTGTTCATGATTGAGTTTCAGTCATACAAGTTCAATACCCTTTAACAGGGCATCAATTTCCCCAGTAGACCTTCTAACCCTATCTGCTGCTTGCCCGCCCCATGACAGAAATTTTTCTTCTCTCTTTCTCTCTCTCTTTGTCTCTTTCTCTCTGTCTATCTCTCTGTCTGTCTCTCTCTTTTTCCTCTCTCTCTCTCTCTCTCTCTCTCTCTCTCTCTCTTTCTCTCTCTCAAGCATTCTTGACAATAGATAATCTATAATAATGGGCCTAATCCTTTGGTGTTCAGGTCTTTCCAGGCAGATCTCAGTTCCTACTACTTTACTCTTACTAACTTTATATGTAAGTTGTGATTTTAATACATCGAATTTTTTAATATGAATAACAAAAGGAAGTTGTAATCCTGCCTGCACTTTAAAATAAAGATTGAATTTCTACTGAGGAAAGTTAGATTTTTTTTTATCATTTCATCCACTTTTCTCTTTTTTTCCCCAAAGGTCCTGCCATTTTTTAAAAAATGCTTATTTTGTTTTTCTAAAAGAAAGAGTGACCACATAGAAATTCGGTGGCTAAAACATATTATTTTCCAAATGACTGCTCGAGTATATTTCCCTAGGTAAGTTCCTCATTAGTATGTGCTAAATATTGCAGTCACTGAACAAAAAACATTTCTCTACTCAAATGGTTCTGCCAATCTTTGTCTCTAAAAAAGAGTAAGAGTAGGACAAAGTATGCATAAATTAAAAATGATTTCTATTTACTTTGAAGGAAAAGCTACTTTGGAAGTTTTTCTTTAAGACAAATTTTAAAATGTCATTTTGGGGGGCTGGTAGGGTGTTTGCCTTGCAAGCAACTGACCTGGAACAGACCAAAGTTTGATCACCAGCATCCCATATATTCCCCCAATCCTGTCGAGCAATTTCTGAGCCAGGAGTAGCCCCTGGACAACACCGGGTGTGGTCCCCAAAACAAAACAAAAGTCATTTTTTTGGATAGAAAAGAGGAAGAGGATAAACATTCATCTTTGAATATTTTCAAAAATGAAAATAATTAATGATAATATTTTAGATCAAATATTTAGATTATAATATTTTAGATCAAAAAAGCATATCTTGGTAATTGAAAACAATTATGATGCTTCTTCCTGAGAAACTTTTATCTCAAAATCTAATGTTTCTTTTCTGAGACTTACTCATAAAGATTTATTTCTATCTGTAAATATTCATTAAGTATGGCAACTAAATATTTCCTAACAGGTGAGTAAGTTCCTTCACCCAATTTAAATTTTAATTAGTTTGACATTTTTATCTCTTTATATTATTATGAGAGAGAAAAAAATAAATGACTAGAAATGCTATTGGGAATGCTGGTACTTGGAAATTCTACCAAAGAGACTTGCTTGAGATTCAGAATGACAAAATATTATATAGCTTTCTCCTAGATGCAAGACTTGTTTCTTCCCTCATTACAGGAGCAGATTTTAGAATCAAGACTAGTCCATTTATCTTCAAATGGTATCTAATGTGACTTATTGAAATAAAATTCCTGGAAAGATGAAGGCAGACAAAAATCTGTTTCCCTGCATTATCTTCACAGGCATGGATAATCAATGCTTTTCCTGAGATGGCCCACAATGAATTCCATTTGCATAGATGATCAGAGCAAATGAGAAATGACAATACAATTTGCTTATGTTTTTAAAAATATATTCCTATCTAAAAGCAATTTTTAAGAAAATCTTCAGCGAAAAGATGCTTAATGAGGAAAAATGTCTCGAAGAGCAAAAAACAAATATTATTACACACTACAATTATTGCAAGTTAAATGCGGTTGAGTCACACTGATTTAAAAGAGGCTTTGGCATCTATCTCCAGGGAGACATGAGGATATCTGTTATTGTGACTGAAAGATATTTAATAAACCCAAAGGAGGAAACAAAGGGTAAAGATGATGGAGTGATATTAGAATAGGATAAGAGAAAGAACACGTCTTAAAGGAATGACTGTGGGATTTTGAATTCAAAGGAGCAAAACAACAACAACAGAAACCTCCTAGGGCTGAATCAGACTTCTTGCACATAGGGACTGGCTGAATATAAATCAATGTGTCATTATGCAGTGTCTGAAGAGGTCACACCTGGGCATTGGGTTCTACTCCACACATGACAGCAGTTCATGAAGGGGTGAAGAAAACAGCATTTTGAAAGAAGAATTACCAAGAGTCTGGGCATTTTCTCATCGACAGGGGAACTCTTAGCACCTCAGATGAAAAGGCTAAGACAATATGAAAATTACTCTTAATGTCACCGCCATTTTACCCTACCTACAGTGAACGGGTGAGGGCATTTATTTAGAAGGCACAGATTCAAGAGAGGGCTTGGAGATAGAATAATGGGGGCTCTTCACTGGAAAGGGGAGGGGCGACTGTCTCAAAACAAAAGGGAAGGGATCAGATTTGTTAAAAGTTCCGAGCATTCAAGTGGAGTCTGAAAGACATTTTTTTTCTTTGCAAAATCTTTTACAGTACAATATCCAGGTGTTCTCTAGAGCTGGAATATCATCTTTCAAATCAGGCTGCAACCTCTCATTTCCTGCTGGGTCTTGCTGGCTTAGTGATCCAACTGATTATGGCTTCCTCTCAGGCTTTGGAGACAACCATTGAATGCAGACTATTCACAGCTTCAATTCTAACCAAAAATTAGCAACTCAAAACTTGCCATTTTCTCAGTAACCTAAGGAAAAGCTCACAGGAAAATTTAAGTTCATAAAACTTATTAAGTACTTTATTTTTTAAGTTGCACTATATAATATTACAACCACTGGCTCATATGAGACTTTTTAAGGTCAGATTAATTAAAACTTGAATCCCAAGTTTTCAGATGCACTAACCTCATTTGCAGCTCTCAAGAGCTTCACGAATATATATCATACAGCATAGATGAGAAGATTTGCTATTGCACAGACAGTGCTACTGTTCTGAAATTGTCCTCACATTTAATGGAATATTTTCACCATATGCAAATGGTGAAATAACATATTTTTATCCTCACAATACACAATGCAGAAATATGAAATATATAAATGCATGATGTTGACATAGTTGAATAGGAATATAGACATTGATCAAATACAATTTTTTTGTTTTGATTTTCAGGTCACATTGGATGGTGCTAAGGGCTGACTCATGGCTCTGTGCTCAAGTAGGCTTAGGGGATTATATGAGATGCCAGTGATCAGACCCAGTAAGCCACATGCAAAAATTGCCTTACCCTCTTTACTATCTCTCTAGCCCACAAATAATTTTTCAAATTTTTCAAAAGGTTGATTTGAGGGGACAGATATGAAACAGGAACATACATTGTTTACATGAACATTCAAGATATTTAAAATAAAATATTTATTTTTAAACAATGAGATGTCATAAATTTAAAGACATCAGGAAATTTCGTTAAAATTTCCTAAATCCAGAATATGTATTTTTCCCTTAATCATAACCTATGCACAGTATATTTTCTATGGTGCAAAATGCCAGGAGACTACTTAAATTACACTTGTAGCAAAATTTCTTCTGAGAGGCTGGAGAGACAGTATATGGGCTGAGATCCATGTCTTGAATGCAGTCAAACCCAGCTGGATCCTGACCCCACCATGTCCCTGGACCATTGTCAGCAAACTCTGGCACTTCTGTGCTCCTGAAGCAACACAAGCTCAAAACTCCCATTTAGGGCCCGGAGAGATAGCACATCGATGTTTGCCTTGCAAGCAGCCGATCCAGGAGCAAAGGTGGTTGGTTCAAATCCCGATGTCCCATAGGTCCCCTGTGCCTGCCAGAAGCTATTTCTGAGCAGACAGCCAGGAGTAACCTCTGAGCACTGCCGGGTGTGGTCCAAAAACCAAAGAAAAAAACAAAAACAAAAACAAATAAACAAAAAACCTCTCATTTAGTCAACTGGGTTGACCAGTTGGCTTATCACCACCAAGACTGAGAATTATAGAAGGGTCCACAATTCTCATGACCATCCTTCAGGAAATTAACTCTCTAGCTCTATAAAATTGAAAAAAATAAATTTTGAGATATTACTAACAAAGATGTGGAAACAGAGACTTTGTCTTGACTTCTAGGTTGATGGGAAAGTATTGTTTTGACAATTTACTGCAAAGGGACGCCATTTTGTGTCAGGCTTCTCTTAAGTTCTGAACAAGTAGAGATGCCATTTTGTAAGGATCACATGTTGTAAGCCACTTGTTAGGCTTTCTCAGGTCTATTTTCATTAACACCACCCCAAGCTACCTAGTCATACCAGGTAGCCTATCTGGAAAGGACACAGGGAGCAGTAGGAAGAAACCTAACACAACAGGCAATCATTTCAAAGATCATTAAAATAGAACTTAAACTTTTTAAGTTTAAAAATTTAACTTTAAAAGTTTAAAGATCATCAAAATAGAAATTTCTATCTATAGAAATTCCCTATATCCCCTCCCTATATAATTGATTCATGACATTGGGCAGAATTCATCTCCTGGGAAAGACAACCCTGACAGGTCAGTTTTGAGCTGTTGGTAGACAGATTAAAGTTTTGTTTATCTTTAAATATATAAACAATAAACAGAGTTTACTGACAATCATATGTTCATTAGAGAATGGATCCAGAAAAAATTGTTTTTCATTTAAAGAATTAAGTACCAAAGGGCATCCAAAATTCAGACAACTAAAATTGCTCAGGAGAATGCTGGTGAATGTGGGTGTTTCAGTTAATGCTTATTCTAATGAAAGTGCAACTTTGGGGAGTAAGTATTCAGTGAATAACAATAGGCAGGGCAGCTTTGAATGAAATGAGATTAAATTACATCCTGAAAGGTAGTGTGTGTTTTTTTTTTGTTTTGTTTTATTTTCCACACCTTAGTGGTCAGGGGTTACTCCTGCCTTGTGCTCAAAAATTGCTCCTGGAAGGCTCAGGGAACCATATAATATACTGGGAATTGAACCTGGGTCATCCTGTGTCTGCTACATACAAGCCAGACTCCTTACCACTGTGCTGTCGCTCCAGTCCTCACACAAGGTAGTTCTTTAATGCACACATTTTTTTTCCTTTAGATTCAGAAGAGACAAACTACAACAATCTTAGGTTATATGTTCTACTGAGTTCACAGTCATATGTATAGTTATTCATTCCTTCCTTCCTTCATCCTTCCTTCATTCACTCCTACATTACTTCATTCTTTCCTTCCTTCCTTGCTTCCTTACTTCTTTCCTTTCTTCCTTCCTTCCTCCCTTCCTTACTTTTTTCTTCCTTACTTTCTTCCTTCCTTCTTTTTTCCTCCTTCTTTCCCTGCTTCCTAGCTTCCTTCCCTCCTTCCTTCCTTTTTCCTTACTTCCCTCCTTCCTTTCTTCCCTCCTCTCCTTCCTTTCTTTTCTCCTCTCCTTCCATCCTTCCTTTCTTCCTTCTTCCTTCCCTCCTTCCTTGCTTCCTTCCCTCTTTCCTTCCTTCCCTCTCTCCTTCCTTGTTTCCTTCCTTCCTTTTTTCTCTCCTCTCCTTCCTCCCTTCCTTTTCTCCTCTCCTTCCTTCCTTCTCTTCTCTCCTTATTCCTTTCTTCCTCCTTCTTTCCTTCATTCTCTCTCTCCTTCCATCATTCCTTCCTTTATTCTTTCCTCTCCTTCCTTCTCTCCTCTCCTTCCATCCTTTTATTCCTTCTGTCCTCTCTTACTTCTTTCCTTCCTTCCTTCCTTCCTTCTTTTCTTCTTTTTTCTTCTTTTCCTCTTTCTCTTCCTCTCTATGTTCTCACCTTGTTCCTTCTTTCCTTCCTTCCTTTACCCTTTTAGCACTAATATCTTCAAACATATTTATAAATCATGTTCTTTATTTTCTAATTCTTTAACTTTTACTTTAAAATAGTAATTGTTAATTTAAACACTTGATTTTCATGTGTTCTAACTAAATGTATGCCAATTAACCACGGTATAAATAGACTCTTGCTTTTGAACTGTCAACTGTAAATGTCCATAAGTATCCCTTGTTCTAAAATAGAATACTATATCTGCTAATGCTCAAAAAAACTCATAAGATTTTTTATGTGTGTTGAGTTAGGGGTCCTAGAATTTTTTTTTCAGTTTTCCATGTTACTAATATTCTGTTATCAGGTGTTAACAGCACAGAGAACTCCTGGTTTTTTATATATGTGTGTCTATTTACATATTTAGGAGACATGCAACTGGGGCATAACTATTGCAAACATATATTTACACAATTTAAATTAGCTTCCAAGTAGGTTTCTTTATTAACCAGAGGAAAAAGAACATATTATATTCCTATCAGAAGAAAAAAATTAAAAATATCACTGCCAGGAACACTAACATACATATTAAAATACTTTTATAAAATAAAATGCAGCCACAAAGGGAATTTCCAGAGAATAGCTACCCTTTACCTACATGATTTTTGCAGTAGTTCAGATCATAGTTAAATTAGACTTGGTATATTATATAATAGCAACATGATTCATTTCCATGGACACTACCATACCATAAGTTTCAGAGAGGATAGGAAAATGCAAATTACATTTTCCATTAAAAATGGAATCGCATATGTGCCACTGAACTCTTTCGCCAATGACTCACATGGAATTCAACTCTTCTGTTTATATATCAGCATGTGTTGTTATTTGGTCTGCCTACATATTGGTGTGCTGACTGTGTGGTGGTATTGTTTTAAAGAAAACAAACCCCAAACTGCTGTATATTTAGCAAAGCAGATCAATTCCAAGCACTCATTGCAACTGACTCCTCCCTTTCAACTTCATGAACTGGATTGAGTTCAGGAAGTGGCCAACCTACAAAGACCAAGAATATTCTCTTTGTAATTTCTCAGAGAAGTAGCCACTACTTCAGAAGGATCATGTGAGACACTGTTCTCCATTTCTGTTTCTGTCCAAAAAGAGTTTGAATGGTAAAGAAAATGTCTGCAGAGCATAAAATTCTGCTTCTTTAGAAACCCAAGGCTGACTACATTCTCTCATTAAAGAGCTAAGTCCCTATCTTAGTAACAGACAAAGGGCATTAACTTGAGACCCCTCCCATGAAGACAGCCCACCTGGATATTCTCAAAGAGAATTCTAATTAGGTGAATATTCATGTATTGATAGGGAGACTGAAAAAAGTTGAATAATAGTCACTGTATTATTTGTATTCTGTTTCCAAGACAAAAATTTTTGTAATTGATGGTCACAGATCTCAATGTCTACAGAAAGACCCAATTAGAGAAAGACCTGTTCATCAAAGAAAGGGATTTAGATTTTGTGGATGTTATTTTGCTGGGACAAATTTCATCCTACTTCTATGAAACATTTTAAAATCAGCATGTTCCATTGGGGTGAGACATGTGCCATATGGGGAGTACAAGTTTCCTGGGGCCCTTGAAAGCTTCGCATAGTTTCTACACTCACATCTCACAACTACAAACCCAAACAGGCTCAGTCAGGACACAAAGAATTGAGAAGCATGTTGGGTGATGTTGGTGGAGAAGGACTTTGACTGAGATGTTTTCTGAGAGTGCAGGGGTGTGGATGGCAAGGCTGCTGAGGGAGTGTTGCCCCCTCCCCAACTTTTTGCCTATCACACCTGGAAAGGGAGAACCTCCCGCAGCTGGGAGGGGTCAGTGGTTGGTAATTTAAGGGGTTGCCTGGGGGTAGATAGAGACAGATACAGCAGAGAGCGGCAGCAAGGGAACAGAGGCAGAAGCAGTAAGATGGAGGACAGCTGAAGGAGGCTGCTTAAAAAGCTTAGCTTAGAGGCCATGTGAGGAATATGCACATGGCGGTTAGGGCCTTAATAAAGTTGAATGGCTCCTGAAACTTCAGCTGACTGCCTGTGGATCATTTCTTAGCCGTTATCCTGAAACCTAAGACAGCACACCTAAGGGGCTGCAGGTGCCGGGGCCAGAAAGGCCTCACTATCCTTCATCCATACTAGGACTTTATAATTAAAAGTAATACAACATCGGTGCATATAAACCTCACCTGCAACCCAGAGTAGAAGATCGTTCCCTGGGAACAAGATCTTTCCAGCCATTGTTGGGTGGGTCCATCTTTATAGGGTTTTGGCATGAGGATTGTTCTTGTCCAGACCCTATGGAAATGTTCACAGAAATGCATCTCTACAACTAGATGGGTTTCTTCATTCATGCAGAGAGAAGTTGGGAGAGAGCTGCCCCAACAATACAGTGGCCGTTAGAACCCAATGACCAAAAGAGCAAACTCTTTGGTTTTGATAGAAACTACAACCTTCAAAGTAAGTCACTAACCATGTCCACAAACAAGAAGAGAAGGTTCCTCAACGGAAACATGATTAGTGACAATCCTTGTGAATGCCAAGGTTTCCGTGCATTTTAATTTTTTCCCTAACAATGTCACAGCAGACTTCTTAAAATGAAAAGGAGTATAGAATATGATTTTTGAAGACCCACACACTTATCCCCCAAGATTAAAAGCACATAAGACAAATGGTATAAGAGAATATATATTATTTAACATAATCTTCTTAAAAACTACTACCATTTTAATATTTAGGTTCAAACACTTTTACAAATGGACAGTTTTATACTCCATTGTCCTTACTAAACTCAACAAATTACCCTGTAGATACTCCCATTGGTTTGCAAATTTGTATTATGTGACCTTACTTTCTGAAAAAATAAAAAAGCCACCTAGAAAATATTTGTGATAAGATTTGGTTCCTTTCTAATTTTTCCAATGTTTACCGTACCTACGCAAAAGCAAACAAAAAAGACATTCCACATCTGCCCTCTTTTTAAATTTTATTTGTATCTTCTAGCTAGGGGCTCCCACATTTTTCATAGAATCTTAGAACATGAATCATTTTTGTTCTGCCTTCTAATATTTCTATATCTTCCTACAAACTTAGGGAAAAAGTGGATGGAACCCAGGGCCCAAGTGGTCTCAGGTGCATTGAGTAAAAAAAAAATAATGTCAGTACTAAGTTACCAAGCCAAAGTCAAGAAAAATTCAAGTCATAACAAGTTAAACGCAAATGGACATGTAACACTAGTAAACCAGGGGCTAAGTTGAGAGTATGGGATACATGCTGGGAACTATGGAGGAAGGAGGTCAACACTGGTGGTGGGAATGGCCCTAATTCACTGTCAGTATATGCTTGAGAAACAATTGTGAAATTTGTAATTGACAATGGTCTCAATAAACAAAAAGATCTGGTTTCAATTATATTCAATCTCTATAACAGTAGGTTTGAACTAATTCAAATGCGATAAAACCTTGAAAACAAGAAGGTTTATTTTCTCTTGTGTCTTTGCATCCTTTCTCCTCTTGTTTGATTTTTCTTTCTTATCTCCTTTCTGAATGATTTATCTCCATTTATCAAGCTGTAACTTTGTTTTGGAGGCACTGAAGCACATCTACTTAGCAATAACTTAGACACCCAGCAGGCTGCTTCTAAATCCATTTGCTCATAAATCAAAAGAGACAGTACGTGACGGATGGCCAGGACTGCTCCAGATGGCCGGCACTGCGGATGGCTCTAGAGATGCCCGTGTCCTCTCCTCGGGGGATGCCCAGCACCAGCTAAGGCAACCCTGCCACCTCTCACAGCCATCTAGGTCCCATCCTGACAGAGGAAATCCCTGCATGCTGCCTTTTCTTTGTAACTTTGTCTTCTCATTATGTCTAACCCGATGAGATCAGACCGCATCTCTCTGAAACATCAATTCTACATCTGACCATGGGGATCTCCTTTCTTGCCTTTGTCTCTCTGCTATGCTTCTGTGTCTATCTTGACTATTTTTTTTTTCAGTTACACAGGTCCTTTTGCATCTCTCTGAATATTTTAAGATTAAACCTGACTTTGGTGCCTGCAGCTTTAAGTTATTTGTTCCTCTCCAAGGTCTTCGTCTGCTAATTTGGTGTGCCCCTGACCCCTCTCCAATTTCCCAGGAAAGAAGCCCCTTGTTAGTTTCCTTCATTGCATTAATTATCCTGCCATCAGAGCAGGTTGTCCTTTCATTAATGTCTTTTTCCCTTTTATTTATTTATGTTTTTGCTTAATCTATACCAAAACTAGACATTAGTTTACAGACATTAAGTTTTGCCAATTTTGGATTTTTCCTCCCCTGTGTTCATAGAGCAGTGGACTTTTTATATTGCAATGGGAGAGTTGGGAATTTATGCCTTTTCCACCTGATTAGGAAACAGTGAATGTCCCAGAAGGTGGGGGAATGTTTCTCTTTTCTGAGAGAAAACTGGTCATGGTGGGATCCAGTGTTCTTCTGCTCAGCCCCAAGGCAGCTGTAGAATATAGATATTATAGTGGCAAGACTTTAGTCCCAGGGCCCCAAAGAGTACCCAAATATAACAACAGTCTAACCATTAAGTATTAATGGGGTCTGGGTCCGAGCAATGACGCAATGATAGGGCGTTTGCCTTGCAGCAGCTGACCCAGGACGGATCACAGTTAGATCCCCCAACATTCCATATAATCCCCCAAGCCAGGAGCAATTTCTGAGAGCATAACCAGGAGTAACCCCTGAGCGTCACCAGGTGTGACCCAAAAATAAAAAAAAAGTTAGCCTTTTCTGGGGACACAGTAAAGGTTAATGATAGGCCTTGTGTTTAAGTCCCTGCACTCTGAGTTCTTTCTGTGACAGAGTTTTGAAGAGCACTGTCAGAGGAGTAAAGCCTACTCAGTGTTGAGAGTAAAAGATGGACAGAGAGAGAAATCGAAGATCAGAAGGTAGTACGTCAACAGAAGTATTCGATGGAAGCCCTAGTATCACATTTATAAAAGAACAGAGTGTGATTGCTCAGCCACTATTCTGATCTGTAAAGAGGCTGCCTGAAAAATATTAATGTGATAGCTTTGGTATAGCACGTCGACTGCAGGTACAATAACATCTGGCTTCCATGACCGGCACCATACACACAGGCACTAAATAAATAAATGAAGAGACCAAAACATTTGTATCTTTCTTCATTTTCATCAGCAAATAATTTCCAAAACCACCCCATCCCATCTTCCTTCTTTGTGACTAAATATCTCATACAACAGAAATAATTCCTTTTAGCATAGAAAGTGAGCATTTACTTCTCTATAGCATCTTGATGCTCAGCAATAAATAAATAAATAAATAAATAAATAAATAAAAAGCTAGAATCCTCCTGTGACCACCTCTCTCTGGGAAGTGTAATCCCCTTTCTCAGATATTCACTATGTCTTCCTAAGGTGGAAAAGGCAGAAATCCCAACTCCTTGAGATACAAAAAGTCAACTGTTCTATCAATATAGGGGAGGAAAAATCTAAAATTTACCAACTTAATGTCTTTTCTAGTTCTTATCATATGTTAAACATATATCGTGTCTCCTGTTTATTGTTCAAAGCAACTGATACTGCTGCCATTGCTATTATTACCATCTTACAAGCTAAAGAAGGTTGGAGTATTCCCTTAGCTTGTGTCAGACCTATGCTTTTAAGTATTTGCCATTGAATCACTGTTTATGACTTTCATATTACTAATTGATTTCAAATTTACTGACCATCTAACTATAGAACAAATATTACTGATATGTCAAAAATTTGATAAATCAGGTGTTAGTATTTATAGAAACACTCAACTTTGTAAGACAATAGATGGTGACCAGAGAACTGAGACAGTGTTGTGATGTACTGACTTGCAAAAGCCCTGTTACATTTTTTTAATTAATTGTCAAAACCAACACTATTAAGTCTCAAATGATGTAACTTTATAATTAAATAATTGCACCACAAAAAGATATTAAATACTTTGTGAACTCAACACACCTTAATGATTTGATCACACTTTTCCTCCATCATTTTGCTTGCAGTTATTTATATGAGTGTATTTTGGGTGGAACACCAGTGATATATCATTTGTAATTTTGTATTAGCAATGGGGAATTGCTCACATCATAGAAATAACCATGTGTAATGGAAATTTGATTTACTTTTCGATTCATCGTCTAGTCTTAAGAAAGTGAAAATGAAGAGCAGGAGAGATAGCACAGAGGTAGGGCATTTTGCCTTGCATGCAGCTGACCTGGGAGGGACCCAGTTCAATTCACAGCATCCCATATTGTCCTTGATCCTGTCAGGGCGATTTCTGAGTGCAAATGCCAGGACTAACCCCTGAGAGCATCCGGGTGTGGCCCAGAAACCAATTGATCAATCAATCAATAAATAAAGTTTTTGTTTTTTGTTTTTTAAAAAAGAAAAGTGAAAATGAAAAATAAATGTTACTGAATCAAATCCAATTTCAAGTGTATTTTCTGCATGACAATAGCAAGGAGCACAGAAGTTGTGGAAATATTTCACCAGTCTTCAGAAACTAGCTTCTAGGGGACCATATAGGATGCTGGGATTCGAACCATCATCCTTCTACATGCAAGGCAAATGCCTTACCTCCATGCTATCTCTCCGGCCCCTACATTTTCTTTAAATTACCTATTTCTGCTTTTCCTGTGTCTAGCCACAGATTGCCTACTCTGGTGATTTTATGTTTCTTCCATTTTTTTTTAAACAAATGTGTGCTGTAACTAGCTTCACTCAATCTTATTCCAAGGGAAGTTTAGAATCAAAGAGTCACTGAAGCCATAGGCTTCATTCTAATTGTGTCGTCTGGGGGGCTGAAACAATAGGATAGCAGGTAGAGAGCACTTGCCTTACCCAAGACCAGGTTCCATCTCTGCTAGATCAGGCAGTCCCCCAATATATTCTGAGTAAAGAGCCAGGAGAAAGCTCTAAGCACTCCTGGGGATAGCCCCAAAACAAAAGAATGACAGTGCCTTCTGGGCTTCAGTTGAAAACAAATTTAATAAGTGTTTATCACTTAGTCAGCAGCATCCTGGTTAAACAGGGGATTCTTCTGGCCATCTGAAATCTTTTTAAACATTCTTATAATGATGAATACTTTTTATTCAGTTCACTGTGTAAGTGAGATGTAGCATTTGCACATATAATTACTCAGACAATTGAATCCTTTTAAGAGTGATCACACTAAAAGCTTTGAAACCTCCAAGGAACGAGAGACCATTTTCACGGAGAGAAAAGCAGTTCAATTGAACATAAAGATGAGCATAGAATACTTAGAACTTATTAGCAAATATCTAGGCCCAGAGGTACAATGTGCAGCAGAAATCTATTCCTCAGGTCATCGTGGTGTGGGTAGTGAATAGAGAAGGTAGAAAGTGGGGTAACAAGAAGGTAACAAGCAATGATTTAAAAGGGAAGGGAAAGGAATTAGGGGCGTGTTCCATAGAAGCAAGGTGGAAGAATTTTTGAGCAATAAAGCATTTATTTTATTTATAAATAAATTCTTTAATTAAATCTCCATGAGAAGCCGAGTTGCAAAATTGTTTATGATTGAATCTCAGTAATACAATGTCCAATACCCTTCTCCAGGGCACATTTCCCACTAACAATGTCCCCAGTTTCCCTCTCTACGACCCCTGTTTGCCTGTGGGAGACATTTCTTTCTCTCTCTCTCACCTCCCCTTCGCCACCCTCCCCCCACAAAAAAGCATTTTGTAGGTAAAGTTGAATACTTAAGGACGGACAGCTCAGAGGCTAACTGATATCAGGGTAATTGGTAGTAACATTTGGGAAGAAGATGGATAAGTTTTTGCAGGGCCATATTGATGGACAGCAAAAAGGGTGTTTGCCTTGTATGCAGCCAACACAGGTTCAATCCCCAGCATCCCATATTGCTGTATTAAAATATAGGGTCTTAGGCTGGGGTGAGATCTTTCTCGGTACAGGCACCTGTAGCCCCTTCGGCCAGCAAGTCTGAAGGTGCAGAATAACAGTATAACAGTATAGAAATAATCACAACAGTCAGTTTCATAGGAGTCAGCTCGGTTTATTATATGGCCCTATCCACCATGTGACGACTTGGCACCATGTCTGCCTAACTTATCTCTCTCTCTCTCTCTCTCTCTCTCTCTCTCTCTCTCTCTCTCGCTCTCTCTCTCTCTCTCTCTCTCTCTCTCTCTCTCTCTCTCTCTCTCTCTCTCTCCTCTCTCCTCTCTCTCTGCCCCCCTCCAGCCCAGGCAACACCTTTATTCCAAACCTCAGACCTCTCCCAGGTGTGAGTGGATCTGACATTGGGGGAGTGGGTACTACACCATATGGACCCCCAAACACTGACAAGAATTAATTCTAGGGTGCAGAGCCAGGAGTGACCCCTGAATAACAATGGGTGTGTGTACAAAACCAAACAAAAAGTTTTTCCAAAATATTTTACACTAGCAATTGCTAAGGAATGGCTAGCCAATTCCTATTGAGAAGTCAGTCTGATAGGACAAATAATTGGTAGTTTCCATTGAGACTCATTTTTAAAAGTTTGGGGAGTTGGGGAAAGAATTTTTTTTTTTTTTGGTTTTTTGGGCCACACCCGTTTGATGCTCAGGGGCTACTCCTGGCTAAGCGCTCAGAAATCGCTCCTGGCTTGGGGGAACCATATGGGACTCTGGGGGATCGAACAGAGGTCGCGATTGCAAGGCAGACACCTTACCTCTAGCGCCACCTTCCCGGCCCCTGAAGAATATTTCTGATTTGGGAATATAACTTGGGTAAATAACACTGCAGAAATAATAGATGATTTTATTTCCTTGAATCCAATCTGCTTTATTTTCTGACTCTAGGTAACCTATTTCAATGTGCAAAAGCAAATTTAATAGAATGTGGGAAATTTAGCAGAATATATAAGCAGAGATGACAAATCCCAGTGTACTTTGAAAGTATTATTTAAGATGTGTGAATGCTCCTTGTTTCCTCTTAGCTTTTATGCTTTATAGAGACTTATTTATAACTGAGTAGACCCAAGTAAAAACAATGTCATTGGGTAAAATTAAAAAATAACAATCTTTGTCTTTTAATTAGTTGGAAAAAGTTTGTTTTACACAAACTTCTTTACGAGATGTTAAAAGAAGATGATATGCTCCGAATAGTTGCTGTTTCCTTTCTATCTTTTTAAACAACAAAGCTGAGTGATGCATTCATTCATCCATTTGTTCTCTTATCCACTCATCACATCAGGGGTGTTTTGGTGAGCAAGGCTATATAAGGCTATATAAGAGTGGGGCTGGAGAGATAGCACAGTGATAGGGCATTTGCCTTGTATGCGGCCAACCCAGGAAGGAGGTGGTTCAAATCCCGGCATCCCATATGGTCCCCTGAGCCTGTCAGGACCGATTTCTGAGCTCAGAGCCAGGAGTAATCCCTAAGCAAAATTGGATGTGACCCCCCCACACCCAAAATAGGATGGGTAGAGAGGTCTGAGGGATAGTTCAGGGGTGAGTAGCACATGTCTTCCATGTGAGGGCGTCCATGTTTGCTCCCCCCATACTGCATGGTATCTGAGCATAGCAGGGTATAGTTGTCCTGGCATGGCACAGCTGCCCCTCAGAACAACTGGGTCTCCAAGATATGCAGAACCATGAAGGTTGAATATTACAAGAAGTGGTGCATTAGATTCCTGAGCACTGCTTGAAGATTCCTCCTTCTCTCACATTGAAAAAAATGAGAGGCAGAGCAAAAACTTCATGCCATCTCAAAATTTCTGTAAGTTTAATGTATAATATATTGACTTATCTTCTAGCCTGAGAGATAGCACAGTGGTAGGGCATTTGCCTTGAAAGCAAATGAACAGGACGATTGGTGGTTTGAATCCTGGCATCCCATATAGTCCCCAGAGCCTGCCAGGAGCGATTTCTGAGCACAGAGCCAGGAGTAACCCCTGAGCACCACCGTGTTTGACCTAAAAATAACACAAAAAATCTATAGATATAATTATTTTTATGTACAAATAATAAATAATAAACTACTACTAGGAGTGAATCTTTTAATAAATGATACCTTGGATAATAATGATAAACAGAATAGCAAATCAAAAATTTATGAAGGACAAAGATGTTGTTGAGTTTATTGATCTATTTGAAATATGAAGGAATTAAAAATCAAATGAAATGATCTATCTAATAATGAACTCTTTAGTCCACTGAATAACCTCAGACCTGTAGATGAATGACATGCCTGCAGTTACTGTGATCTATGATTGAGTACTGTATTCTTGATGCATTTTTTAGTCTTTTATAAACAAAGTTACTCTCATCCATAATTCTTAGTATATTTGTACAACTTTTGCTCTTGTTGTTTTGGAGCAATGCCCAACATTTCTCTGGGCTTTCTTCTAGCTCTGCACTCAGAAATCACTCTTGGCAGGCTCAGAGATTAAACCCAGTTTTGCTGCATGCAAGCCAAGCACCTTATCCACAGTACTATCTCTCTGAACCCTATACAACCATATGAAAATTTTAATCAACAAATGCCAAGACATAGAGACGATAAATAGCATTCAGAAAAACTTGCAGACAAGATGAGCATCATGGGAAGTTTGCACGGAGAAGTACAAACAGGGTATATGAAATACACATGTGGTACCTACCACATTCATGACACTTGATAAGCTCTAATGATATTTCATGTTCTATTAAATTCATCCTTATTGTACGATCATAATTTCAAACCATAAACACACTCACTTATTGAAATTGCAGAGGAATAGACAAAAATTCAATTCAATAAATTCTATGTCGATGAAACCCAAAGAAGGCATTAGAGACAAGGAGGAACTGGGGAGAGAAAACAGGACTCTTACCTTTTGGAAACCAGAATTCCTGGTAGGATGAGTGACTACAATGAACTATTTTCCAAGTCAATGCTAATGGAATACCTGATGATCAGAATTCAAATATAGATATATTGATGGCTTTCCTTAATCTATAGGTTATCTGCAACAATATTTTGTTTATTTGCAGGAAATACCCATTTTTGTTCAGAGTTTTCTCAGATTTATTGCTCAGACATCTTTCCTGGGGGGTGTTTGGGGCAGCCTATGCAGTGATGCCAGAGTTTATGCCTGAATCAGCTGCAGGCAAAGCATGTGCCTTAACTGCTGTACTGTCTCTCTGACACCAAACCTCTAGATCTTGACCAAAAGAAGGAATAGAAAGTATTTCTTCTGGATAATTAAGATTTCTGAGTAAGTTGCCCAAAGTAGAAAAAAAGATGCTATTCATAATGTCCTGGAAAAAGCAAATTTAAAGAAAGCTAAATATATAACCTTTTTAAGTACCGTAACTCAAAACTGTATTGTGTTTACTGACTGAAATTAGAGCTTTGTTTATACTTAGAATAATTATTTATGTTAAAAGGCTACCTGGACAAATAATTAAGATCTTTGTTCACTGTAGAATTTAAAATTCTTTGCAGACATGAAGGAAAACTTAATGGTAATTTAAATTTTGTAGATTTAAAATTGGGAACTTTCTGATTGCTACACATTATACCTATTCCAAAATAACCACTTGATGAAAATAATTGTCAAAAATATCAAATAATTTTCTGGGACTCGGTGAAAGATGAAAATGGAAATGCAGTGATCTGCCTTGCAAAATTTATTTTGAAGAAAGATAATTTAATTTAAAATTGTTGTTGGAAGAACTTTATTTTGAGTTTCTCCTTTCTTTAATTATTGACTAAAACTTATTTGTTAAATCCAGTGAACATTTAAATAAAAAGGAATTAATAATTAAAATACACTTGTGTTTCTGAGGTGAGTCCCAAAAACACTGTTTGAGGTTTCCCATGAAGTGCCCTGGTATCTGGAGTTGCCCAGTAGGTGACTGGACAATTTACTGTTTAGTATGACAGGCTGTGGGACCAGGTTCATGGGGACAGTGCTCAGAGGCATCTATGGCTACCCCAGACATTCTTGGGGATCTCAAAGTCAGGGTTCTGTGAATGCAAAACATGTACCTACCCCTGACACAGAACTGGGGCCCTGGCCCTAAAAATGCAATGGAGTTTCTCTATGGTTTGTGTCTCTCTCTTCCTCTCACTATCTTCATCTCTCTCTGAAACCATCTCTAGCTCTCTCTGACTCTAAAAGCATCTCTAGTTCTTTCAGCCACTGCCGCTATTTTCCTGTCTCTCGCTCATCTCTATCCCTGATGCTATATCTCTCTGTGTCATTATCTCTAGATTTGAGTCTCTGTTGTTTTTGATCTCTTTATTTCTGTCTCTATTTCTCTTTATATCTGTCTCTCTATAATCTGTATCTATATATGTCTATATATCTCTAGTGCTGCTTCTCTTTACCTGTCTTTATGTTTCTCTCTATTTCTGTCCCTATTTTTCTCTAGTGTTCTCTATCATTTTAATTTATTTTTCTATCTCTCTCTTTTTAACTCTATTTCTGGTCTCTATTTCTCTGTTCCTATCTCTGTCTCTGCCTGTCTGCCTGCCTACCTGCCTGCCTGCCTGTCTATCTACCTGTCTGTTTCTCTCTGTCTCTCTGTGTCTGAATGTTTGTCTGTCTGTCTCCATGTCACTGAAATAACAGAATTGAAAGCTATGGGAAATTGGAGAAAGAGGTTGTACAGTATGGGAAAGACCCAAAACCATCAGCTCAGCTGCCTCCCTGGAACTAGATCATAGTAACAAGATACTGAATCTTCCTAGCTCTCACTGAGGGAGCACAAAGATGGTCCATTCTCTGGTCTGGAAGCACCACAGACCTAGCCAAAACCTTGACTGAATCTGTATGTGATGTGTATTTGGATTTCAAAAACGAAAACTCAAACCCTTGATATATTTCAATGAAATATAGATATTATTAGCATTACTGCTTACCATGCATATCATGTAATTATTTCCTCTGAATCATAGCTACCTCTACTCCATAATCAAATTCCTGATCCATGCAAGTTTTGAGTTTAAAATTTTGATAGTTTAAGCCTTGAACTTTAAGATTAATTAATTATAGAATGATGCAAAACAAATAGAATATCTACAAACTAAATGTGAGTCTTTACAGGTGTAAAAGATTGATTCATTGATGTTTCATGTTTGTTTTCAGTCTTGCTCATGCAAAATCAATGACTATGCTTTTACTTGGTTATTTCATTTGGATAGATATATGATTATTATTTTCAAGATGAGAAGATAAATTATATTTAATATTATTTATTTATTTAGATTTAGAAGCCATAACCAACAGTGCTCACAAAGTAGACATAGCTCTGGTAGTGCTTGAAAAACTCAATATAATACCAGAGATTCAAGTTATAGTGGCAAAGTGCAAGTCAAGTAGCTTAACTCCTTTTTCTCTCTCTCCAAACCAACATTCTTGACTTAAATACTAATTTGAGCTATAATCTATATTATATCATTGTAAAGTTGGGGAAAATGAATAAATAAGTTATTCTTGATATTTTGCCATAACAAAAATAGCTTTTTATAAGACTTTACCACAAAAAGTCAATAGAATAATGCTTAGAGAGAACTTGCTGGCGTTCATTCTTTCAACGTCAATAAAGTGTGTTTTTTTTTTCAGTTGTTTATGGCATTATATGCTTTTTTATTAATTAATCCCTTGCAGACATCAAGGATTTTCCCACACATGGATCGATCAGTCACATAGTTGATAAAAATCACATCTTTAAATTTTCTCTTTTCCACCCTCTACATTCTAACAAAATTCTAATTACTGAACTGACACCCTTCACCTTTCTCCAAGCAATTTTCTCTTTCCTAAGTTTTCTCTGCCAACCTGATCAAACCTTCATCCACTCTGCTCATTTTCCTACCAGTCAATGTGCTCTTCCCTGCTCAGGGTTCCTCATAATCCCAGAGTCTCTCCAACATCTGATTAGCCCAAATACCACCATCATGTACTCTAAAGACTACACTCATTTTCCATGAACCAGACTTGAGTAGAAATTTAGTTGGAGCAGAAACAAATGTCTTCTGAAAATGTCACTCTAATCTTTGGTTTTGTCACACTGTAGAGTCTTAGTCTTAGAACTATGTGACTTAATCTTAGACATTCCTCATATCAGAGGAAGAACTGTAGCATTTGAAATGTCACATCACTCGGACACTAAATGAATCAGAGGAACTGGCCCTGCATAAGGAGATCCAAGAGTCAGGGTCAGAGACGCCATCAGCAATGAAGGAACAGAAAAGAAAAAGGTCAGGGCACCTGAGAGGTTCTCAGCAAGTGTGACGGCAGCCAGCAGTCATCGAAGTGACAGATAAAACTATGGATGACTATTCAAAAATGTCTAGCTGCCCTGTGGTGATTAATAACTATGTAAAAGTTCATAACAGCAATGATAGCTTTGGCTATCAAAATATCACATTATCAAATATGCACACTATTTTTCCTATACGTATGTACAACATATTAATTCTATTTTTAGCCTCACTCAAAATATGAAGATGCTATGTCATAATAGCATGTGCATGCATTACTCCCTGAAAAATAATTGCAATAAAAGTCACCTTCGTGAATTTCTTCCTGGAAAATATTAATAATTCATTTGAAGGGATAATCAAAATTTGAGATGAAAAGAAATTAAATTTTCAGTATTCTGAAAAAGCTTGATTCTATCCCCAAAAGGAACTTTTAAAATTTTATAGTGTCGTATCATCAATATCTTTCCAGTGATCATACATCATTCACAATTAGGTATTTTCAGAAATAATTTATTTCTCATTTAAAATTAGAATTGGAGGTAACATCACAAGTTTTATACCCATTTCTTAAAAGAATGGCTCCTTCCTTCTGACCCTGGTCCCTAACATAGGAGGAAAATGATTAATTTTGGAGTATTATAGAGTGACACAAAGCAAAGGACAATCTCCATACACATATTAAAGTATCAGAATGTGGGGCCGGAGCAGAGTTGCAAGTGGTAGAGCATTTGCCTTGCATGTGCTAAGCTTGGATGGACAGCAGTTCAACCCCCCGGCGTCCCATATGGCCCCCCAAGGCAGGAGTGATTTCTGAACGCATAGCCAGGAGGAACCCCTGAGAGTCACTGGGTGTGGCCCAAACAAACAATCCCTAGGACATTGCATTTCTGTGATCACAGTTGAAAATAAAGAACATGCATTCAGTTAACATCTACTGAAATAAGAAAAAAGAAAGGAGAAAGTGAAAGAGAAAGAACGAAAGGAGAAAGGGAAGGAAGGAAGGAAGGAAGGAAGGAAGGAAGGAAGGAAGGAAGGAAGGAAGGAAGGAAGGAAGGAAGGAAGGAAGGAAGGAAGGAAGGAAGGAAGGAAGGAAGGAAGGAAGGAAGGAAGGAAGGAAGGAAGGAAGGAAGGAAGGAAGGAAGTCTATGATGGAATTCAAAGTTTACTCTTAGCTTCTGGAATAATTAAGTAGCATTAGCTCTAGTCATCATGCTGTACAATATATGTAGCTCTAGTACTTATCATACAACTAGAAACTTTTACCTTTTGATTACTTTTCCAAATGTCCACTTCCATCTCTGATTACCACAGTCTAACCTATTTTACTGTGAGTTTGATTATTTTTATTCCGCAAATTATTGAATGTGATAATAACTTTATAATATATAAAATTAAAACATCTTTCTGTATGACTTAAAATAAAAAAGGAAAAGAAAGAACAGATACAGAAAGTCATAGAATGACATACTATGGCATAGTATGATGTAAAGACTGCTTTGTGGTCAGTCATACAGATGGCCATCTGCCTGCCAGAACCAATGTTGGTTAAGCATATGTTACATTATGATAGACAGCTTTCGTCTTTTATTCAATCAAGGCAAAATTTCTTTAAATTTAGGATAAAGAAATAGAGATATTTTATGTGTGTTAAATTAAAACCAACCACATCCCAATTCCTGAGTATTTTATACCCTTGGAAAAGCTATCCCAGAAATGCCAAGTGATAGAATTTGTCAAAGTGAGGAAAGGAATAATGTGGCTGAAACAGGAAGGTTCACGCAGCATTTTCAGCTCACTGATAGGATTTGTGCTCTTCCTTAGCTGAAACCCTTTTTGCTGAATTGCTTTTTAAGAGCTATCCTCTGTCTTCCTTCCATTCTCTGGTTTTAGAAAAAGAAATTTTTAACACTGTGTTAAGTGTTATAATCAACTTCTTCAAGAAAGCCTGAGAATATCAGTAAGAGAGAATCTGAAATAATGTTCTCTCAGTACCTTAGAAAACTGAAATTCTCTCTATTCTATAAGTTTTATAATACTGCATACTAAAACTGCACTGTAGATTCATTTAAGATGTGTTGTAGAAATACCTGGATTCTTAGTATGTATTGATATCATTTACTTGTGAAAAATAATTTACAAGATATCGATTAAATGGTAAAAAATGTCTCATAAGCATTGAACAAAGGAACTATGATAATTTCCCTAAATATGTTTACTTTGGAAAATATTGCTATGATTTACCAAAAATTAATGTTTAAAGTAAAAATGTGCATCTAATAGATGATTCTTGCTATTTATTTGTTTATTTATTTTGATTTGGTGGCATACTTATGATGCTCAGAAGTTATTCATAACTCTTCACTCAAAAATCACTCCTGGTAGTGTTTGGTGACCATATGAGATGCCAGGGATCAAACCCAGGTTGGCCATGTGCAAGGTAAGCTCTCTTCCCACTGTCCTATCTCTCTGGCTCCTGGTTTGTTTTAAAATATAATATTAACCAAAGAAAATAAAGCTCTTTATTGGGCTTGGAAGCTGGCTCTAAGTGTTGTAATACACACAACTGGTTTAATCCCTGGCATGCCATGGCCCCCTGAGCACTGCTGGGTTAGCCCAAAACATCAATTAAAAAAAAACAAGATGAGAAAGATACAAAGAAAGTCAGTGAATCTATGAGGAAAAGTCCAGCCAGTCCAAAGGATTGGGAAAAGTCAACTTAGAGAGTTCATGGAAGAAAGAATATTGCACAGAAATGCCATTGCATTATAATCAGGGAGGTGGGTGATGCTTATCATAAGAGGCTTTTACTCAGGTGAGACCTGGAAGATCCCAGCTCTGCCAACAAACATACACAATCATGTACAGTCATAGATGCAAACACATATGCTTATTTTTATAATCAAATCACTTAAAATTTTGTAGGAACCACACCTGGCAGAGGCCAAGTTCAGGGTCACTTCTGGCAAAGATCTACCATTGGTGCTGCTAGTGTGTGTGTGTGTGTGTGAGAGAGAGAGAGGGGGGGGGGGGAGGTTAGTGCTGTACAGAGGTGAAGGCCAAGGAAGTTTCAACGTTTTGCCTTTAGTGGATCCTTTCGATGCAGTGATATTTAATGCAACTTAATGTGCTTGAAAGAGTGAAAGAGGAGACATTCATTTTTTTTTTTTTTTTTTTTTTTTGGTTTTTGGGCCACACCCAGTAACGCTCAGGGGTTACTCCTGGCTATGTGCTCAGAAGTTGCTTCTGGCTTGGGGGACCATATGGGACACCGGGGGATCGAACCGCGGTCCGTCCAAGGTTAGCGCAGGCAAGGCAGGCACCTTACCTTTAGCGCCACTGCCCGGCCCAGAGGAGACATTCTTAAAAGGCTCAAAGATTAGAAAATGGTTTATTAAATTGCAAAGCATGCAATCAGCCGTAAAAAATATAAATTCTAAAAAAATAAACTTTATGTAATCCCATCTATCAGTAAGGGAGTTTGAATTGAAAAATTAAATTGAGAATTAGAATGGTACATAGTGTCATTTTATTATAAACTTATAACAGAAGAGTTACTGACCCTAGTCTTCCTGGCCTCCAATTTGAAACACTCTTTATTTATGCAAATGTTCACTTTGGCACCACATACAGATAGCAGAGTGTGGTCAGGGACTGTCAAATGGCTTCTTGACTTGGCTTTTGTGATATATTAAAGTCATCCCCATGCAATAAAGAATCTTTCCCAAGAGTATGAATGATCCCTGGGCACTGACTCATTTGTTTAGTGTTAGTTTTTGTCCTGACAGTTTTGGAAATATTGGTAGGTCAGAAGTATCTACTTTGTCAGGAAGCCTCCCTGGTAGCATTTTATAAGCATCTCTTATTCTTCTCATAAGGGAGAACTATTGTGTATTAAAACTTATATATTTTAGGTAATATTATTTGCTATATACTTTGAAACCATGTTTTGGGAATAATAGATGCCGAGAGACTGCTACTTTGGAACTGTGTGAGCACTGGCTGAAAAAAATCTGTATTTTTCTGATAATCCTCAGCAGTTTGTTTTTTTAATAAAAGGGTTGAAACATGTTCAGTTGTATTTACTCTTTCATGTGCGTTGTAAGCATGTGAACAGATAAGAAAATAGCAAAACAAATAGCAAATATGATCTGGTATTAGTCACATATTTTTATCACTGAGATAAATGGGTACAATTAGTTTTAGTTAAAAATAACCCATAAAAGGGATCAGAGCAGTGGTGCAGAGTGGTAAGGCATCTGCCTTGCTTGTGCTAGCCTAGATCAGACCACAGTTCAATCCTCTGGCATCCCATATGGTCCCCAAGTTAGGAGCGATTTCTGAGTGCATAGCCAGGATTAACCCCTGAGCATCACCGGGTATGGCCCAAAACAACAACAACAACAAAAATAACCCATAAAACACAAAGTTATATCTACAGCAGAGAATGTAAGTTATATCTGATAGAATGTTGACATCTTGGGAGCACTAATCTAAGTTACAGAAGTTATTGATCTCACTGTTGACAAATGATTCCAAAAGTGCTTTGGAAAGACATATGTCCCCTAGAGAGAGTGATGTGCCAGAAGAGTTGGCTGCATTAAAGAGACAAAAAGGAAAACCCAAAATGACTCTAAGATTTACTTTGACAGAGCTGGAGCTATAGCATTATGGTAGGGAGCTTGCCATAAAAATGGACAACTTGGGTTCAATGCACTAAACATTACCAAGAGTGATTCTGGGTTACAGAGTCAGGAATAACCCATGGGCATTGCCAGGTGTGGATCCCAAATAGAAGTAACGCCAAAAGGAAAACCAAAACTTACCTTGACAGTTCCATTGAGATTTCTCTCTTCTAATGTATTTATGAAATTTGTACTAAGGTAAAAATGATTCATTTACTATGTTGACTAGAAGATTGAAGGTAGTTCAATATCTAATAGCAAACACATACACAGGTTCTTGTTTTCATATTCTCTGTCACTGCTTCTTCTGCTACATTCATCTTCTCAGAATTCTCACCTCCCATAGTAAGACATAATCATCATGACATAAGGCAAAGGGAGAGCCTCTGCTCTAGGATTCAAGATATAGTTATGATATTTAACTCAATGAATTCCTCTGAGGGAACTTTGAACTCAATTGCAGCAATGAGTTGCTACTTTGGGTGGTGAGTGAGGACATACAGTTAAAACAGTGCTAATCTGATAGGTACATGGAATCATGCCTGACAATGACATGATCCCACAGAGGCTGAATGGTAGGTGGAAAAGGCAGAATAAGGAAAAATAGGAAAGGGTGGAAAGTATTTGCACACAGGGAGAGAGCAAAGGAAGTTCAAAGGAAAGTCAATATCTATTTTGTCCCACCCTATAGTTCAGCTATTATAGTCTTCTGGGTGTTCCAAACAACAGGTCAATATGCTTGGCAAATTTGCTTTTCCCTTACCACTCTTCAAAAGGATTAATTCAGTAGACTAAATTATTTAACAAACCTGTCCTAAATGTTCAGGATTTAAAGTGATCTAGCTTTTGTCCATTCCATTTTGCTTTCAAACAACAAAAACAAAACAAACAAGCACAAAACCAACAGGGTTGGGTCAGGTTAAATATGGGTCAGTTCATGCCAGGTAAATGCCCTCTCTGCTATACAATAGCCCCTAACAATTCTCTTCTAATATATACAATCCATTCCTTGTCTTAGTTTCAAAGGATGGGGAACAGTACAACTACTGAGGACAGGAGTTCCTCAAGAAAAGATGCCCTTTGCCTTCAAAATTCTAGAATGCACTAACAAATATGAACTCTTTATAGGGGCTCTCACACAATGATTTCTTGGTGCATTCAATCATTTGAACAACAGGGACCATATTTAGCCATTAGAAATAAAACTTATCAATCATAACCAATTTAGTAAGCAGCATATCTGACTAATTACAACATCCCTAGTTGGAGATGTTGGGGCAGTTAGTTTGGTCCAAATGTACGAGAAAGCTAGTTGGGTCAACTTCCACTGTTTTTTTTTTGTTTTTTGTTTTTTGTTTTACTTCAAGCTGAGCTAGGTATATGAGATAAGATCTAAAGACACAGAGTCTTACCATCTCTATTAAAATCATAACTTGACTTTCTGTTCCTTTCCTGACACCTTTAATTCCCTTTAATTCATTTCTACAGCTCATTTTAACATTCTGAGTTCCTCTGACTACCAAGTAATGGCAACAAAGCAATGCATATGAAATTGGGGACGTTTGACTAATTCTATGCATTTTAGTGCGATACAGCATGTAAAGCTCGATAGTTTTGTATGTAGATCATGTCTTCAGGCTTCTTGAAGATAGGAAATGTAGTTAACTTCTTAGAAACCCCCTAGGATTTACTCCCCACTCCTCATATAAGTGTTAAAAGGAAAGGGATGAATCCGTTTTCAAGTTTTGATCACTTTGTGTGTCTCTCTTAGCACTTAATATCAAAAGTAACAAAACTTCTGACTATTTTTTTTTACTTCTGCTACAATTTATTTGGGAAAAAATGGTACTTTTAAAATCTTCTAATGATTTATGTCCTTTCTTCTTCTTTTTTTTCTTTTCACACTGTGACGGCTATCTATCATACTAAGTTTGGAAAAGAAATGCCATTTATTCACTCGCCCAACTAATCCTGAAACCACTCACCAGAGAAGAGGAATGACTTCACTTTTATCCTAATTAAAGTTTATCCTTGTAGATGGGGCCATCTTTCAAACTAATTATGTTCTTTTGACTCTATCTGCTAGCTCTCTCCCTTTTTAGCTTGAAAGATGAGACAAGGGAATAGATAGCATTTTGTTTTACCTTACTGCCAAATGTTTATGGAGGCGATGAGAATTGAACTAAAACCTAAATAAAACAAAAACGATACTCACTGTTCTCTGAATACTGATTTAGCCACCAACACATTAAAAAATATTAGAAGATGGAAATAGAAAATAACGTTGACACTTAATTCATTAGAAGCAATTTAACATCTGTGGATTCTACATAAAGTCAGCTTTTCTTCCCAACCCTTTCTTACCACCAAAATTATCCATATTTTTTTCCACAAAGGTCTACTTTTCCCTGAAATAAACATATTAGTACCAGGCTGGGAAAGATAAGACAGTACAGCAAGAAGGACACTTGCCTTGCATGAGGCCTAAGTGGATTCTATTCAAAGAACCCTAATGGCAGACGTAGGCCAAGTCCGGAGTCTGAATTAGACTACAAACATTTGTGTATATGTAGATATAAATATATATTAGATATAGATACAAATAGATACGGGAGCAGATATAGATATATAAACTGTGCTCTTGCTTGCTTACCATGCTCACAAACTGATTCTATAACATATTGATTACCTTAGAAAGATTGATTTTGTTCTTTTGATTTTGATTTCAATTTTGATTTCTTTTTATTGAAATCCCCTTCTATCCTAACGTTTTCAGGGGTGCCTCGTCTTAAATAAACACGTCTACATACTACATTAAGCTCATCACGGCAAGTTTAGATCTATCCTTCCTCCCTTTTGAGTAATCACGAATTGCATTGGCCTCCTATTCCAAAAGCTGGTTTAAAGTGGAATTCATCCTCTGCTGGTTGGCTTTGTTTCTGAACCCCAGAGGAGAGAGGTTTTTAAGGAGCCCGACATTTGCTAACTGCTTCCAGCGAAGCCAGGGTGACTCGGAGCTCCACCTCCCTCCTACTTCCATCGTGGGGAAAATCCTCTGGGACCACTTGGGAGCTCTCAGGCCCTTCACAGAGAACTGAGCTCACACCTCCTCACCCGCCTTGCCTGTGCCCAGGAGATGAGAGGTTCGATCTGATATGAAGGCAGCCCACGCCTCTGGCTAGCTCCAGGCTTCAAGTGATGGGAAATAGGTTACTGGTCTTTTCACAGATGGAGAGTTCCGGGCTGCAATTTCTCCGGATCAAAGAGAAACATACCTCCTGATAATGCTCCAGGCTCTTTATTAACCAGCTCCCCGGTTGCCAAAAATGCTGATGGGAAATAAAATATAACACAAGGAACAATGGGGGAAGGAATGCTTCTGAAATCTCATGAGGGATCGCTTTTACACGTTTTACTTACAGACCCTTTCTCCCAAGAACTATAGGTTAGGGGACTGGAGAGAGATAGAGTGGCCCAGGTGTTGCATACATGTGGCTGGACCAAGACAATCCCTGGGGTTTCACACGTCCTGCCAGAAGTGATCCCTGAGCACAGAACCAGCAATGAGCCCTGAGCACTGCTGGGCATAACTCCAACACTGAAAAGAGGGAAATGATAGTTGACTGATTTTTATCCCCAATCATTTGCTGAAGAAACCATCTTTTGAGAGATGAGAGCTTCATTCTCTTTCTCTGCTAAACCCCAGGTTTAACCTTTCTGAAACAACCACAGGCCAAAGGGGGAACATGACCATATTGCTTAAAATATGTCAGTTGTCCATTTTACTGACATGGGGGAACCGCCTTGCACAGGTACAGTGAGAAATATAGAAATTTATATTTGAATTATATTTAAATTTAAATAAATTTACAAAAATATTTTGTTGTGTTGTCATTGTTGCCTAACCAAGTGAATCTCACACAAGGCGCTTTCTGCTATCTGCAAACTATACTTTTTTGCAAGGACACTGACAGTCCTTGCAAAGGCCACTGGAATGTTGGATGATGTGTTTAGCTGCATTAAAAGTAGAAAAAGGTTGCAGTGAAGCCTTCTGGTAGAACTTCTTTCACTTGTCATTGTGGCCATGCTGGGCACCATTTATATTCTAGCTTCTCGAGCCTGCCAAGAGCAGTTTCTGAGCATTGGGCCAGCAGTAACCCCTGAGTGCTGTCAGGTGTGACCCAAAAAACAAACACAAAATCAAAGAAAATGTAGAACTTTGAAATAATACATTTCATTTGGACAAGAGAATAAATATTTAAATTAGAGAAAATAAAAAGCAAAGAAAACATTTGAGATTATTTGTGATCCTGTTTGAATTTTGATAATGTAGAACCAAAGTATTGAACACTGGTGCATAGGAAGGACTTCAAAGGTGAAAGTACTTGCAAATTACTCCGTTTGTTCCATGGCCCCATCCCCTGTGTGCAGGCTTCGCACCGTGTCTCACCCTGTAACTTGTAACTGACTTGCACATTTTCATTGTTGTAATGTGGGTTCCCTCCAACAAATCAGACTGTGAACACATATATTTGAATTCAGTCATCACTAAAATTTCTCCGTTAGTGGCCAGAACTT
Source organism: Suncus etruscus (assembly GCF_024139225.1). Taxonomy (NCBI): domain Eukaryota; kingdom Metazoa; phylum Chordata; class Mammalia; order Eulipotyphla; family Soricidae; genus Suncus; species Suncus etruscus. Next base: position 122,104,003 of record NC_064855.1, read on the forward strand.
TGGAGAATGGAACCTTCTATTGCAGTCTATCATTGTTACTTCTAAAACTAAACCTGCAGGTCTGTCCATTGTATAGAATAAATTGTCAGATAAGCTGGAATGACCCTCAATAGATTAAGCCAACAATGTACTGGGTTTCTGGGCTCTTCACTGGGATAACCTATACCCGACACCCCTGATTTGAGCTACACAATACAAACTCTAGGTTGTCATGGCCAATGCCAATATTCTAGCCATGATGCCTGAATGCTTACAGTCAATTAGTTTTAATGTGGTTCTAATTTAGATGCTTTAAGTAAAATATATCATACTTTTAGTTAAAGAAAGGTTCTAATATGGATAATAAAATATATGCACAAATAGCAGAAAAAAAATGAAATTGTGGGCTGGAGGTGGATACTGTACTCTGTAATCTTAATGATGCACTGACTTATATGAGACCCAAGTCTCTGCTCTTTAGCTAAACTATAAAATTCCAATTCACAACATGTTAGGTAGAAAATATCAATTGTTTAGGCCATTAATTTTGCATCAGCTTATTATTTAAAAATTGTTAGAGAATCCTCCATGAAATAAAAAAAGAAGAACGAGGTGAATATTTATAAGATTATTTATTGTAGGGGGGGAAACACTTGAGTACGCATTGGAATGCTGCCTCCAATATTAGACTGAGGTTGTCAATAGTACAGTGTGAAAGATGCCCTAATGAGCTAGTTAAGAACCCTCTAATGCTCAGAGAAACTGACTTCAACCATGTTTCCACTTTGAAATGATGAAGTTGCTGTTAGAACGTGAGTTGTTTTTCTCACTAAGTTAGCTGAATAATAAGCATGTGTTATGTACCTTGAGAATGAGACTGGTTTGAAAATCACCAGAGATATGCATATTTGTAAACAAAATGAACTCACACATGTGTAAATAGACATATGCGCAAATGAGAATGCAAAAACGCCCGAGGCATTAGCTCCATATCTGGTATTGCTCACAAAACATGAAAAACAAGCAGATACTGTCAATATAAGCAGTTGCGGAGCTCCTGAAATAGTTAAATGTTGAGATTAACCACTTGGATGGAAGGAAAAAAAGAATAAAGAAAAGAAAAGGAAGGAAGGAAGGAAGGAAGGAAGGAAGGAAGGAAGGAAGGAAGGAAGGAAGGAAGGAAGGAAGGAAGGAAGGAAGGAAGGAGAAAGGAAGGAAGAAAGAAAAAGAAAAGAAAGAAAGAAAGAAAGAAAGAAAGAAAGAAAGAAAGAAAGAAAGAAAGAAAGAAAGAAAGAAAGAAAGAAAGAAAGAAAGAAAGAAAGAAAGAAAGAAAGAAAGAAAGAAAGAAAGAAAGAAAGAAAGAAAGAAAGAAAGAAAGAAGAAAGAAAAAGAAAGGAAGGAAGGAAGGAAGAAAAAGGAAGGAAGAAAGGAAGGAAGAAAAAGAAAGGAAGGAAGAAAGGAAGAAAGAAAGAAAGAAAGAAAGAAGGAAGGAAGGAAGGAAGGAAGGAAGGAAGGAAGGAAGGAAGGAAGGAAGGAAGGAAGGAAGGAAGGAAGGAAGGAAGGAAGGAAGGAAGGAAGGAAGGAAGGAAGGAAGGAAGGAAGGAAGGAAGGAAGGAAGGAAGGAAGGAAGGAAGGAAGGAAGGAAGGAAGGAAGGAAGGAAGGAAGGAAGGAAGGAAGGAAGGAAGATGGGTCTGGCGAAACTTTGAAGAGACAGTGCCTTTGAAAAAGTGGGTCACTCAAACTCACAGATGTCAGCAGGGACATAACAAAAGGTCTACACATGCAGGGCAACAAAAAGTCCTCTAAAACAAAGAAAATCTTCAGCTTTTGCCCCTGAAATCAAGACTGAGTGCAAGTGAGAAATACAGTCTCAAGAAATGTCTCAAGGATTGATGGAGGGCATAAGATACTCTAGTCAAGAACCAATAAGCAAAAACTGAGAAAGGAGCTTCTGCTCTATATTCTTCTCTAAAAAATTATTAGCTCCTCAAATTCCAAAAAAGAACTGTCAGAACACTCTGGGAGCACAAGTCACATGGAGGAGATTTCATAGTGAGAAGAGCAAGAAATACAACTTTCTGGACAGAGAGTGGGAAGTCTGAGACAAATGGACATTTAAAATGAGCCTTTCAAAATTCAGAGAAACAATCTTCCATAAAAATGTGATGGGGACTGGAGCAAAAGTACACTAGCTAAGGTGCTTGCTTTGCAAATGGCTTATCTGGGTTAAATCCCGAGCCCCAAGATGACCTCCCGTGACCTGCCAGGAGTGATTCCTGAGTGCAAAACCAGGAATAAGCTTTGAACATCACTTGGTGTGGTCCCCAAACAAAAACAAAATGTGACGAACTCAATTTTTTTAATTGGGAACATTTTTTTAAATGTTCCATTTTCAGTGAAAAATAAAACATTAAGTACTCAAACAATAAAAAAAAACGTGTGGTTCAAGTCATTTTCAAAATATACTGAAAATATTTCAGAGGATGATCAGACAAAGACAGAAATTTTTAAATGGTCTACTCTAAATATGCCCCAGAGTTCAACAAAGGTTGGACAGAGAAGAGCTGGGAACCAGGTGTTTAATATATTGGAAATACAGTGATATGGCTCAAGAGATAGAAATAACAAAAAGAGCCTGTCATTGGCCAAATTCTATTCCCTATGGAATACATGTGTTGAAACTCTCAGCCCCTTGATCCTGGAACTGTTGCACAGATTTCTATCATTTAAACCACCAAGATATGGTTGTTATGGCTGTCTGAGTAAATTGGCACAGTAACAAAACAGAAACTTTGGCTTTGAAATGTCCGGTCACTTAACTTAAAAATTCATTACAGATTTTTAACTGCAGGGAAAAGCAGATAGAAGAAATAATCTTGAAATATAATTGGAGGTCCAGGATCTGAGTAGCAAATAGAAAAAGTGAAGAAGAAATATAGAACAATCCAAAGGTTTTTTTTGGGGGGGAATTACCATGTTCCCCTATAGATGTATTATCAGAGATCAGAAAGGGGAGGATAGAACAAATATTTGAAGAAATAGCTCTTCTCTAATTTGGGACATAAATGAATATAATTATTCAGAAGGTCTAAGAAAATCTGAGTAGAACATGTTGTGATGCCTTTTTTCCTTGTTTTAAAAACTTTGTAGATTTCTGTTTTGATTTATTTTATTAGGGTCTCTCTGATTAGCTTAACAGATCAAGTAAACAGTGAATAATTCAAATTTCTCCCAGAATTCTGTTTTAATGAAGGACAGATTTGCTACATGACATGAATTTGTGATTAGTAAATATGAGATTTGTATCTTACCCTAAATGACCTTCTAAAATTTGCTTAAGGAATACAAGATTAATATTAATAAATTTAAGCACCAGCATGTTTTTGGTTTTGTTTTTGCGGTGATAATCAGACACTACAAAAGATTTGATCATTTCATTCTAGGACTTAATTAATATTGGACTATTAGATAACAAACATAAAGTTTTAGTAGTCAAGTCTGTTTCTATCATAAGTTAACCCTTTCTAATCAAAAGCCATGGCTATTATTTGAAATAGCTGGTGTTCTATCTTATTAGGGGATATATTAAAGTTGCAAACATTTTTTTAATATGGGGATAAGAGAAAAATCTGTTTTAGCTAATTTTACTTCTGATCCTAATTATGTTAACTATATGTTTAAGTTAAAATGATGGCAAATCCATCAGATAAGACAGCTTAAACATTTTTTTGAGATTAGCTAAACACAAAATCATGAGCCAGCAATTACTGGCATTAAAGAGCTTGTCTTTTATGTGACCTACTCTTCTCTCATCTTTGACACTGCCTTTGATCTCTTAAGCACTACTAGGAGAGGTCCCCCCATGAGAACAGAGCCAGGAGGAATCCTTGAACACTCCAAGTTATGACCAACACTCTTCCCTCCAATTCAAAAGTATTAAAAAACTAAGTAGGAGTTGGAACGATAATACAGCAGGCAGGGCATTTGCCTTGATGCAGCTTACTGGGGTTTGACTCCTGGACCCACTATGGTCTTCGAACCTGCCAGGACTGATCCCTAAATGCAGAGGCAGGAGTAAGCTCTGAGCTCCTCCAGATGTGACCCAAAAACCAAAACCAACATTAAGTAAAATATAAATCTGCACTCAGTATCCTTAACAGCCACTCATTATCTATTAATCAATACTAATTCACATTAGAGTTTCAGTGTGTTGTAGTTCCAATTATTCTAATCCACATAGTTTTCATCCTTATTTTCAAAAAAAGTATCCACTCATTACCCCAGTTTCCATCATCTTCTGAAAAACATATAATGCCTTTCCCTCAATATACTACATTGGAACTATTTGGTATATTGAGGCTAATTTTTAACTAACTACCAATTGAAATACCTATCCTATTAAATAGTACAGTTTCTCCTGTTTTAGTGAAAGTCTATCACTACACTAATAATAAAATTTATTCTGTATCAGTGACCGCCCATGACTAGACTAATAATAAAGTTTATCATATAGTAGTGAGTGTCTATTACTAGATTAAAAATAAAGCTTATTCTATATCAGTGATTTTTCATCACTAGACTAATAATACAGTTTACCCCATATCAGCAAATGTCCATCACTAGGCTAGAATAAAATAGGTGTAAATGAAATTCTTACTGAAAAGGTTGATGAATGATGTTTCTATTTTAGTTCTAATTCTTCTTGTTTTATAATGTAATTAATGCATTAAAGACTGAAAAGGTCAATCAAAAGCTCCCTAACTGAGCTGAGACACCATTTGCAAAGTCTTGGCAGGCTGACATTCTCTTTGCTGTCAGTTGTTTTCCAGAAACTTGACAGGGCATAATCTTGCCCCATTTGGACCCATATTTCCTTGATCTGTCCTAAGCAGGTGCCCCTGCCTTATCAATTTGGTCCAACAAGACATAGTTTCTATGCCTCTACCACCCAAATTTTATACTCTATTTCCTTTCCAGCATTGGCTAAATTATTGCTGTTGTTTTTGTTATTGGTTTTAGTTCTCAGGGTTTACTCCTGCATTCAGACTAATCCTGGTTGGGTTAAGGGACCATAGGGGTCCTGGGAATGGAACCAGGTTTGGCAACATGCAAGGAAAGCACCTTACCCAATTTGATATTGCTCCAGTCCCCAGGCTAAAATTATTTTGTACCCACTTTTTTCTCTTTATACCATTGACTTAGAACATCTCATAGTTGATCTAATTATATGTACTTGGCTCAGAATATTATATATGCAATTCACTTTCCGCCCCAAATCAGGTACAGATTCCTGAGCAGTCCATTCCAGGTCTAACCAATTTACAAAAAGAAAAAGTTTTCTGCCCAATATAAAATGTTTCCTAAGACTGTTCAGCGGACTCTTAGTTTGGAAGCTGTCACTGACAAATGCATTGTCTTTTAGTAAATAGATTTTTCCCTGCCACAACCATCTCTCTCCTGTAAGATCTGTCACCACCTCAGGGTTTGGAACTAGCTGAGTCTGGACTCATGCATTTCCTTTTAATCCTTTAAAGATAGTTGAATCGTTGACCATGCATTCTATATTAAAATAACATTCTATGCCTAGAACCTAACATACTTTATGCATATCTATACATGTATTCATACTCAAAGCCACGTACACATTCAGACTTTGTTGAGATATGCCCCCAAACCATTCATTGATAGTTTAGAGACCAATGAACTAGATAAGATGAATCCGACTCAGATTTGTGACTCCTTCAAGCATAGACATCTGAGTGTACGCATGCAAATCCATTGGCCTCCATATGCAGTCATCCAGCTGAGAGCCATTTGGGGATAAAACAAGCTACTTCCTGGATGAATTCGTCACCACCACACTACCAGAATAGCTTGGAATATGGATGCCTCAATGACTGAAAGAACATTAAAGAAATATGGCTGTCCCTATGAGTCACAAAATAGAAATGAATTGATATGAAGAATAAATGAATTTAAAGCACCAGCTGTTATCCGGACTGGCAGTCACAGTGAGAAGCTTGCTCCAATGGGAGAAAGTAAAGGGATCGACTCATGGAAGAATGCTAAAGAAAAACCAGGTAGGAGACTGGGATCCCCATAATTGGATAGGAAAATAGCAGGGGTAGGTACATGCAGTTAAATTCAAATAGGAACATTAGGGAAACATTTTAATTTTATCGGTGTTTTATTTTGATATAAATACTTGACACTTAAGTGAATTAACATAGCGGTATTCACTAAGGGCTACTCACACTTAGGTAGTCCACTTTTTAATTGCTACAGGGTTCTAAGCTTATCTTCACATGTCTAACTCATGGCATGAAGGAAAATGTAGTTATATCCTGAATGGATGCATTTGAAGAATAGTTGTCAATCTGTGAAGTGTCCTGGCATCCTTTCTGAAATTCCTAAGCAAATTTCTTTTTTTTATATTTTTTGGGGGTCACACCTAGCAGCACTCAGGGGTTACTCCCGGCTCTGTGCTCAGAAATCGCTCCTGGTAGGCTCAGGGGACCATATGGGATGCTGGGATTCAAACCACCGTCCTTCTGCATGAAAGGCAAAAGCCCTACCTCTATGCTATCTATCGAGCCCCTCCTAAGCAAACTTCAAGCGGCAAGTCACAGAAATTAAATCTAAAACCATCTATTCAGATTTTTGTTTGTCCTAAAAGTCAACCCTATCCACTGCAGCATTAACCTCACAGGACAAATAATGCTGTTTTCCTGTGTACTGAGTTATGATTTTTACGTACCAGCGATAAAAATTGATAAATGATAGAAACCTGAAGGCACCTCTCAAGCCAAAACTGTAATTTAACACTACAAGAAATGCAAAAACTTTGATTCTTCCTGAAGCAGGAAGATAGGGAGAAGGATCCCATTCCCCAAGACAATAAATTCCTGGGAGTAGTAAAACCAATTAGTCCTATGGCTCTCATGACCCACCTTATGAACACAGAAATTAAAACCTGGTAAGACTTTAACTGGTGCCAGTAGAGACCAGAGAAGACTGGACACCCCAGCAGAAAGAAAGACCAGGACAGGAAGTTCAAAGAAGAACATCAACTGATTCTACTCTGTCCCGTGACAACTGCCCTAGCCATGGACTCTTAACTAGGTGAAGAGCAACATCTTCCAAGGCAGCTTGGAAGAAGTAAGATAGGAGCCATCTTGGAACAAAGGAGATGTGTATACGTGTTACCAGCCCGACCAAGTACCTGGTACTCCAGCACTTGTGGCCCCATCTCTCCCCTTGAGGTGTGGCTTTGATGCTTTAACATGGGGGTTAATATGAAGGCTCTCCTCTCTCTATTTTGGAGAAACCTGTGTTCTATCTTTAGCACTTTATTATATTACCTCCTCCCTCTCTCTGTCTCTCTCTTTCTCTCTGTCCCTCTCTCTCACTCCTATCCCTCACAACTTTCTAGAACTTTCAGATAAACTTGTTTTTCCTTCACTGCTCCTCTGTGAGCATGGAGGACTAGACCTAGGTAAGGCCTAAGAATGACTCTTCTTTCCTAGAGTTTAAGAGCGAGTGCTCATAGCAGACTCTGACCTCTTATGGGTCTTAAGTTTCTCCACCACTTTCTGGGGTGGCAGCGTTGGAGAGAGAGAAAGTGGCGTTTTTCTTTCTCCAGGCTGCTGCCTCTTTCATCCCTACCTTGATCCTTCACTTCTTGATGATCTCTCATCACCAGCATCATTACCTTTCTCTTGATGTATCTAGAAAAGCCCTGTATCTATTTTTTCAAAAACACATTTTATTTCAATAAAAAATTCTAGACTTTTTACTTTAGTAATTAGTAGATTGGGGCTAGAGAAATAGCCCAGCTGGCATGGCACTTGTTTTGCCAGCAGCCAACTTGAATTTGATCAACTTCAATCCATAAGGTCAATTAGCCCTGCCAGGACTGATCTCTCCTGAGTGCAGAGCCAGGAGTAAGCCCTGAGCACCACTGGTTATATCCAACAAAATACACACAAAAATGAGTGTTAATTACAAATTGATTTCCAAATAGGAATCTCATGAACCATTTTCACTGCATACATAATTCACTAAGTAATCATACAGAAACTTATAAATGAAGTACAGAATCTATTCTGATCTTATGAGGGAATTCTTTGAAAAGTTTGTGCCAATTTTGCTGGTTTTGCTATTCTACCATGAACCAAAGTCTATAGACAAGATTTAGGTGCCAGAAAGGTGCATTTTCCTGTTTGTTACTTGTTAGAATTTATCCTATTTTCATCTTAGCAGCTAGCAAAAGTAATAGAAAAAAAATTATGCACCAGAAACCATCTCCTTTAGGACTTATTGAGCATTCCCTTAAGGTTTTATATAGACAAGGGAGTGGGGGTGTGTGTAACTTTCTGGGCCCACCTCTTAGAATTTCTGGAGATAATTTTGCCTTTAAAGGGACAGATCAACCTGACCTAGTCTAGAAGGGACAGAGTGAACTGACATTAAGAAATTGGACTAGACCAAGTCCAAACTTACTTGTCCTCTTTTGGGCTTGAACCTTTTTCCAGAGACAAAATGTCTATTATAGTTGTTTTGCATGAGAAAGCAATGAACTGTAACTCACAAACACCTTTTAGTTACTTTCTTCTAAGCTTCAAGTCAACCAAAGAGATGCACAGAATATAAGTCAACATCTAAGAAACTAGGTCCTCAAGGTCCCATTTTCCAAACCCAGGCCCTTATAGTCAAAAACTAGGCAAACCAGAAGCTCCCATTTTTCTCCTTCTACTCACAGAAATTTTCAGAAAACAAAGGGGCTGGGAACTAGCATCTGAAGTCATTCCCATTTTCACAGCCCTCCAGGTTGCAAGAAATTGCTCATTTCTTGCAAAATTGTTGGTGAGACCAAATGGTTCTTTTTGTGGATCAATACTTGAAAAGCACCCAAGGGCATAGAGAACTGAGACTGGGGGTGCTGTTCAGGGCAGGACCATAACACTGAGCAAGAATTTATCATTTGGTTGAAATGTGATTTTCTCTAAAGCTTAAGAGCAAAATTCCATATTCTTTTTTATCAATGCCAAGCCAGGTGAGCAAGTCTATGAAGGCCAGAATGGCTTTAGCTTCCTGAGTATCCAAGAGAGTTGCACCTAGAGGAGTGGACTGAATAAATTTGCTTTTTCTTACTTTTAGGTAAGCCTAGTAGAGAGAGGGTGACTTGTGCTGGGGCAGTGTTTGCAGAGGGCAACTCAGTTCAATGATGGGTTCTGCTAACCCAAGAAGCTTCTGATATTCTGTGTGGTCACTGAGCACAGGGAAGAAAGGGGCCAGAGGGGAAGTCTCTGTGCAGAGCTTATGAGACCACGACCAGGTAAAGTCCAGGCCACATTGCTTCTTACCTCCCAAAAAATCACTGTTTGCATCATCTTCTGGTGTTGCTATTGCTTGTCTATTCATCACAGCCAAAACCAACCTTATTCCAGATACCTCACCACAGTCCCAGTCCCATGGTTATGGCTATCATATCCCACATCCAAATGAGAAACCTATCGCCTTGAGTTGTGAAATGTCAGAAAAACTCACTGAATATTAATTAAAAAAACTATAAAAAACTGGGAAAACGATGGCTACAATTGACGAACATGGGATTTCCATTTCCAAACATTTTGTAAGAATCAAATATGCGCCTGTTTCTCTTTGGCTCATTTTCCCAAAAGGTTCTAAATCACTGACTCTTCAGCAACGCTTTCCACCAAGGCCTACCTTTTATTATGTTTTTGGACAAGAAGTGAGACTTAAAATAAGCAGAGCAGAAAGTCAGGAAAGGGTAGTAGGGGGCTCAGAAGTCTTTCTAGCAAGTCAAGCCCCTTGGTCTCTGATCAGTGAATCCAACTTTGCTGAGCAAAGTGACTATCATGAGGATGAAAATCAGATAGTGAGAGAAAAAGTTGTCAGCAGAGGGTTTTCCTCAACATCCAGCCTTGGGATGGTTATCACCCCAACACTGCCATCTGTCAGACATCTCAGTTCTCCCAGCTTTGAGCATCAACTAATCAAGCAGTGGCCTTGATCACAACCCAACTACCCTCTTCTTTAATCTCGGTGAGAGAAGATCCACTTTATTTATGGGTTCTGGTTCTTCTTTCTAGTTTAAAGCCTCTTTCAAATTATTTGAATGAAAGAGAGAATGGGAAAGAAGTAGGGAAGATGGGGAAGTGTGGATGAGAAAATGGGTGATGAGGAAGATGAGGAAGGAGAGTATAAATGGAAAAAAGTGGAAGAAAAGAGATAACAGGAAGTGAAAGGAATGAGAGGGGTAAGAGAATGAAGGGGAAAGGAAAGAGAAGGAACTGGAGAAGAGATAGAATGGAAAGGAAGAGGGAGAGGGAAAATAGGAAAAGGAAGAGAAAGAGAAGAAAGGTAGAAGAGGGAAGAGGAAAAGGAGGTAAGAGAAATAGAGGAGGATGAGGGAAAAAGGGAGGAAGAGGAAGAAACTGCATTTTTTCCTAAACAGGAAATTGAGTAAATAATTTTGAAGTGATTTGGTGATTTTTAAAATTAAATTGTATAGGTTTATTTTAAAAAATGAAACCCAATGGGTATGAGCTTTATCTTCAACTACCAAAATCTGATTATTGAAAGAATCACAGTTTTAAACATTTCTTCTCAAAAGTACTGCAGAAACTCCTATCTTCATTATTTTATAATAAGTTTATATTCTGAACTGCCAGTGTGTGTGTGTGTGTGTGTGTGTGTGTGTGTGTGTGTGTGTGTGTGTTGAAACTAAAGTTATCTAAATTCCCTTAAAACACAAGGCCCGAATTTCCTTAAAAATTTTGCCAAGATATATTGTGGAAATCATTGAGCAAGATTACAGGGAACTTCAAAACACTGGGAGGGGGGAGAAAAGAAAGAAGCACTGACAAGTTGGCTCCCCTTCAATTTTTATATTCATTTTCTTATCTAACTTAATAACACAGAAATTAATGGAAAACATCCACAAAACCATCAAATTAATAACAGTTCCCCAATTTGTATTTCCCTTGCCAAGAAACACTGCCAAATGAGTACTTGTAAATGGTCCAATTGCATTTTCTGTTGTAATCCTTTATAATGTTTATTTTTCAAATTGCCTTAGAATAACAGAAGAATGAGTAAAAGATACACTAAGCTAGAGTTGTTTAAATCGCTATATATTTTTTCTTGGCTTACTTTTTGTGAGGCTACTGTTAAGAAGATTTAGTGACTATTCATGAGGACTATAGTCAGGAGGGAGGCTTGCAAGGAGAAAAATAGAAAACTAACATTTTCCATGACCCCCTAAAACATTATCTTATTGAAACTGAAATTTATTTCTACCACTGGGAGAAACTTTAGAGAGAGCATCTCAAGTTAAGGGGACAAACAGCAAGGATCAGCTGATATGTGCCTGTCACTATTTTCGCAGCTATTCAATCTCCCAACTAAAATGACTGAGCCTTCCACATTTTGCAAAAATCTAGGTCCTAGTAAGGGCCGTAAAGAAGGACCAAATCAGAGTGAAATAAACAATGATCTTAGTGCCTGGGAGGGGATAAACTTATCGCAACGGCAGCCATGACTTAAAGGATTTGCAAGTAAAGTCAGTCTCTTCCACTCAAGTTTCTGCTCTAGGCCAGTCAACGCATCCTCAAAAATTGACACAGGGCAGAGCTTATGGTGTGAGATTTCCATAAGGCACAAGGAGCCAGGAAGAAGGTAACAAATATTCATACAACATTGTCTCTGTCATCAATAGGATTCCCATGGAGCAATGTAATATTGTTTGCTGAGGGATGGAGTTATCCTAGAGAACACAGATACAGTGCCTGGATTCAGCCATTTCTCTCTGTATCATAGGTGTCTTTTTTCATGGTGTATCTCCTTTCAGTTTCTGATCAGTGTTATCTTTCCTCCTTCTCTCTAAGTGAGGGAATAGGATTCGTTTTTCCACATTGTTACCTGCAGAGGTCTAGTGTACAAAGACTTGTTGGTGATGGTAATAACTTTCCTGGATTGGATTTTGTGTACCAGAAGACTCGCTAACTTCTTGCACACTTGATTTTTAATTTGGCCGTGGTCACAGCCAATGGTGCTCAAAGTTGCTTCTGATTGCACTTAGCAGAATCTCTCCTAAAAACATTGGGGGACCCTATAGGATCATAGGGATTGAACCCGAGTTAGTCCTACTTGCTCTACCTGTTGCAACTCCAATGCTTACACATTTTAATGTCCTTCCCTAGTCTCATTCCTCTCTTTTTCTCTCTCTACAATAAAGAATCACAAGCAAAGGACTAATGAAGGATGTCTGGCTATCCAAAGGGCAAGGTGAGAATCTGATTTCACAAGAGGGATGGACGTGAAATCTGAAAGCAGGCTAGCTAGGCCTGGCAGCTAATTCAAAGAGGAGTTGAGCCCATTTACTGTATAATTCCTTCCTTTGATAATCGGACTTGTTTTTAGATTTTAATGATGATGTTTGAAGTTATTTAACAGATGGCACCATGGAGCAGACTTAATGAATTATTACTGAATAGATTATAGCCACATGGATATGAGTGGCACATACATTAGGAGTAAAATGAGAAACAGGCCACACTTATAAATATACCCCTGCATATCCACCCATCAGCTAATGTTACCCAATTTTGTGGGGGGTTCTTGAGGGAGGAGCCACCCCCTTCTTCACAACCATATGTCCCCAAATTGTTGCCATATTTATACACTGTAGCTTGAGAAAACTTGGACAGATTAGATTTGCCTTGCAATGAGTCCAAAAAATATAGAAAGGGCTACAGAGCGGACTCTGTGTTGCTTGAGCATAAGCTTTCATTCTGAGAGCCTAGTTTTATATCAGCACCTTATGATCCCCAAACATTGTTGAGAACAAACCCAGAATGTAGATCTATGAATCAGCCCCAAACCAAACATATATATAGAATTACAAAGTTAATATTGATTTTTCTCATATGCTACTCACATAGCACTATCTACTACTGCTAATAACTTTCATCTACAAAACCAGGCTGGGTTTTCTTCATTGCCTTAAAGACCCTTCCCAGTACCAGGAGCCTTGTGGTGAGGACAATTACTGGAACAACTTGTTCCTTCATCTAAACCCAATGCCCTTCAGAATATTTTAAAGGTTTAACAGGAGTTAGGAGCTTCTGTCTACACAGCCCAAAGTTGTAAGATTGAAATACCAACAGAGACTCTTCTTGCTGGCCTGCTGGGAGGATCTCACATCACATTACTGAAGACTGTGGTGCCAAATAAGTCATAGAAAACATTCATTATTCACAGTTCTTGCTTTGACAAATGCTTCCTGCTTCATACTTTCGCCCAAAGAGCCAGTTTCCAAATATATCCAGAAAATTCCCATCTATGGTATCTCATCCAGCCCATGAGTACGTTTCTCAGTCTTTGAAGCTTCAGCCCACATTTTAATCATATTTTCTTGTACTTTCACTAAACAAGGTGAGTTATATGCTCACATTGTTTCTTTAATTAAGCTATTTTGATTATTTGAGTGACTCATTATCTGTCTTTTTAAAAAAATGACAAGAAATATGAATCCTCTTAGTTTTGATTTGCATCTCCCTGATGATTAGCGATGTGGAGCATTTTTTCATGTGCCTTTTAACCATTTTTATTTATTTCTTTATTTTTTTTTGCCAAAGTATCTGTTCATTTTTTCTCCGCATTGTACACCACAGAGATTGGCACACATCACAAAGAATGAGAACAAGCAGTGCTGGAGGGAATGTGGAGAGAAAGGAACTCTTATTCACTGCTGGTGGGAATGCTGTTTAGTCCAACCTTTGTGAAAAGTGATATGGAGATTTCTCCAAAGGCTGGAAGTTGAGCTCTCATATGATCCAGTTATACCACTCCTAGGGATATATCCTAGGAACACAAAAATACAATACAAAAATTCCTTCCTTACACCTATATTCATTGCAGCTTTGTTTACAATAGCCAGACACTGGAAACAGCCTAGATGCCCCTCAATAGATGAATGGCTAAAGAAACTATGGTACATATATACAATGGAATATTATGAAACCATCAGAAGAAATGAAGTCATGAAATTTTCCTATGCATGGATGTATATGAAATCTATTACGGTGAGTGAAATAAGTCAGAGGGAGATAGATAAACACAGAATGGTCTCACTCATCTATGGGTTTTGAGAAAAATGAAAAACATTTGTGTAATGATTATCAGGGACAAAAAAAGAAATATGAATCCTCACAAGTATGCTTTTTCTTTGACAATCTTTGAAGAATACACATGTGATTATTTATTTATTTTCAAGACATTTTAGGTCATACATAGTGGTGCTCGAGGTCACACTTGGAGTGTTCCTGGGATCATATGCAGTGCTAGGGATCAAACTAGTATTAGCCACGTGCAAGGCAAGAACTATCACCCATTTTCTATCGCTCTGCCCCTCTGGTCCATCATACTTAGTTTTCTTATATACAAATTTATATATAAAGAAAAGTAGAATTGACCTGCTAAATTTTGACTGCTAGCTAAAATTATGTGCTTTTTGTATTTTGGAGGTAACATATCAAACTGTGCCTGGGTCTCACTCCTAATTCTGTGCTGAGAAAACACTTCTGTGGTGTTTGGGGAGCCATATGCAGTGACACAGTTTGAATAACAGATATCTGCATGTAAGGCAAGAGCTTTAGTCCCTATAGACCTTCTCTCTGGACCCTTTGTCTATATTTTTAACAACTGCTATTTTCTTACTGATACATCATGGAATGAAATACAAAAGCACCACCCCTAAATGACAATGAATAACAATACAATTGGGTTAGGAGCTTAGGTTATATATTTGTGTACTAGTTGATTTACTAGCCTATATTATATATAGTCTTCTATAGATTGTGGATGCCTGATACTTGTGAGGATTTCCCTTCTACTACCAGGTTTAAAATGTAGCCTGAATATGTATGGATGGTGAGGCAACTAACTTTTCCATTTTTAAGGGTCATATATTTCAACAAAGCTCCCCAAAGCCAGAAAGATTTCTATCAGGATTAACACCCAAGTTTGAGTGAAATCCAAATATTCACACTCAATAATGAGTCTTTATGAAATAGTCTTGCTCTTTCCAGTTCGTGCATCAAGAATCTGTGTTTGTTTCTTTGTTTTAAGTTAATGGCTAGGTGTTTTAAAGATGGTGAAGCCAGGACTATGTAGATATCTATTTCCTAGTTCCCAAACTCACTTGCATGGTTCTTCAAGTTGGTGCTTTATCTCACTTCTAACCTATTCAACACTAAATTTGGCTACAATATTATTTGTGGAATAAAACAGAGGGTCACTAAGAAAAGAGATGGGAATAATTGAAAGGGAAATAATAAGAAGGCAATAGGTAAAAACCTCTAATCCAGATGGAAACAGAACAAACATAAAGTTTCATACAGCTTGACGGTGGACATAACATGCAGTAGATCCTTCTCCAAAAATTGTCCTCAGAAAAGCAATATATGAACAAAGTGGCCTCTTTTCTTTAGGCTTTACCTTTGATGTGACTTTTGTGAAATTTAAAAGGTCCTTATCTGTGCATGCACATTTTTCTTTTTTGAAAGTCAGAGTACTTTGGGAGGATTTGTTTTCATTAATTTTTACATTGTTCCCACAACACATTATTAATTCTTGTCATGAAGTTATCTCCTACTAGTTATTTGTATAGGACTTTTGTTCTCTAGTTCATTTATGAACAAACTTTTTTTTGGGTCACCATATCTTTAGTCTACTTTGAACAATTCTTCACACTTATTTTCTTATGATATATACCATATGATTAGAAGAAAAGAAAAGACAGATAATCCACACAATATTATTATACCAAAAGAAAGAAAAATAACCCCCACAATATGATATCAAAACAAGTCAGCCCCACCATTAGAAACAAATAGATAAGCCAAGATTAAAATTAATTAACATTACAAGAGAACTAGTGCACAGATAAAAATCTGAACTTCCCAAAACTTAGGAAGTAATATAAATCAATAAGCCCTTTATTTAAAGTGTATTTCCCCCATTAAAGTGTATTTCCTTATTTCTATATAGCCCCCAAACTCTATTCAGAAAAAACTGCACTCAATTGTTCTTTACAGCACTACTCATAATAGCCCAAATCTGGAAACAACCCAAGTGCCCAAGAAAGATGACTGAATAAAGAAACTATGGCACAAATTCATGATGGAATACAAATCTGGTTTAAGAAAAGATGATATGCTTGTGGTAGATGGCCTTAACTATATTGAGAAAGGTTCCTTCCATTCCCATCTTGCTGAGAGTTTTGATCAAGAATTGGTGTTGGACCTTATCAAATGCTTTCTCTGTGTCTATTGATATGATCATGTGATTTCTATTTTTCTTGTTGTTGATGTTGTGTATTATGATGATAGATTTACAGATGTTAAACCAGCCTTGCATTCCTGGGATAAAACCTGCTTGATCATAGTGGATGATCTTAATGAGGCATTGAATCCTATTTGCCAGGATTTTGTTGAGGATCTTTGCATCTGTATTCATCAGCGATATTGGTCTGTAATTTTCTTTTTTGGAATATACCCTAAGAACACAAAAATACAATACAAAAATCCCTTTCTTACACCTATATTCATTGCAGCACTATTTACCATAGCAAGACTCTGGAAACAGTCAAGATACCCTTCAACAGATGAATGGCTAAAGAAACTGTGGTACATATACACAATGGAATATTATGCAGCTGCCAGGAGAGATGAAGTCATGAAATTTTCCTATACATGGATGTATGTAGAATCTATTATGCTGAGTGAAATAAGTCAGAGAGAGAGAGAGAAAGATACAGAATGGTCTCACTCATCTATGGGTTTTAAGAAAAATGAAAGACATTCTTGCAATAATAACTTTTAGACACAAAAGAGAAAAGAGCTGGAAGTTACAGCTCACCTCATGAAGCTCACCACAAACAGGGATGAGTTTAGTCAGAGAAATAACTACGTTTTGAACTATCCTAATAATGAGAATGTATGAGGGAAATAGAAAGCCTGTCTAGAGTACAGGCAGGGGTTGGGTGGGGAGGAGAGAGATTTGGGACATTGGTGATGGGAATGTTGCACTGGTGATGGGTGGTGTTCTTTACATGACTGAAACCCAAACACAATCATGTATGTAATAAAGTTGTTTAAATAAAAAAAATTAAAAAAAAGAAAAGATGATATTGTGTAATTTTCTATGGATAGATCTGGAAAAAAACATCATGTTGAGTGAAGTTAGTCAGAAAGAGTAGGACAACACAGAATGATCCTCTAATAATTGGTGTACAGAGAAAGTCAACAGAAACTGGGAACTGGTCCTCAGTACAATGTTTACCAAAGGGTTTGTAGGGGTAATTAAGTAGAGGAAGGAAGACATGAGAGCAATGATGGAGGGCAGTGTGTGTGCTGTGAGAATTGGTTATGCAATAACAATATTATAATACTGTCATTAACAGTATGAAAAATAATTATTCATAAATATATTAAAGTACCTTTTTGATTTTTGCCTTTGTTATTTGCTGAGTTATAAACAAGATATTAGCAGTGGACAATCTGATCACTTATTGACAGAAGCAATTGGGTCATTATTGAGCCAAAGTTGACTACAGTTTCCATTTTTTATGATGTTTTTTTTGTTGTTGTTGTTCAGGTGAATGGAATTATATAGCATTTTTAAGCCTTGAAAAGAATCATGACTTAATCTTTTCTTTTCTTCTGTATTTTGTTTGTTGTTTGTTGTTTTTGTTTTGTTTTTTGTTTGTTTTTGCTCATTTTCATTGTTTCTGAATAGATTCTCACAGAGGGGAAGAAGTCAGTCACTTTGATGTGTTTTGACTAACAATTTCCTGACCACTAGTAAGATTCAAAGTTTCTTTAATATGCCTGAGGCCATTTGGGTAACTCCTTTGGAGATGAATCTATTCAGATAAGTTGATGTCTTGTTTTAGTGACTAAAATTTAATCCATTTATTGCTAAATTGTAGGAGTGTAGGACTCCTCTATATATTGTGGATATTAAATTCTAATAAAACTCACAGGAAAACTTGATAAAATCTAGCAACACAAAGATAAAAAACTATCAATCTGCATATTTTCATATACTTTTCTGTTGATATATGTACATATACTTTACCTTTGTATTTGTTATTTACTTATTGTTTTGGGGGGATACTTGACAGTACTCAGTTTCTAGTCCCAGGTTGGTTGGTGCTGGGGTGTAACTCTTGGAAAGGCCCTAGGAAATATGGGGTACAGAAGATTGAACCCAGGCCTTGTGCATGTAAGTTCATTAAGATATCTCGCCAGCCTTCCTTGCTGGTATATAGTAATTTATCTAAAATTATATGACTAATAAATAAGTACATTAGGCTATTTAGGCCACAGATGGAATTATCTAGAGTTTCTCTCTCTCTTTTTTTTTGTAGCTGTATGATATTTATAGAGTCAAAATGGTCTGATTTTTTTAAACTAAATTTCTCAAGTTCCTAAAAGCTACAATAATCTTGGACTCAAAATCAATTCCTCTTTGAGCTATTACAATCTCCAAGTAATGCAGTTTATTTACTCCAAGGTCTTTGTTTCTTCTACCCAATTACATAATCCATTACCCTGCTAAGCCTTTCTTGATGTTCAAAATTCATGAAGGATTAACTGTTCTCTTCTGCAAGTTCATTTCCCCATGAAAACTGTGAAAAATTGAAATGGGGAAAAGATGTTTCAAAGATAAAGCAGGTGCTGCCTCATCGTTAGGAGACAGTGATTTTTCCCCTTAAGTGGTCGTCAAATCATGAAAGAGAAAAAAAGGTAACTCTACTTTAGCAACTCTATCTTAATTTATTTCCTGATTTTATTTTATTTATTTATTTTTGCTGTTTTTCAGGGTCACACCCAGTGGCGCTCAGGAGTTTCTCCTGGCTCTGTGCTCAGAAGTCACTCCACGTAGGCATGGGAGACCCTATGGGATACTGGGATTCGAACCACCATCTGTCCTGTGTTGGCCAAGTGCAAGGCAAACACTTTACTGCTGTGCTATCACTCTGGACCCATATTTCCTAAAATTTTATATCTTTGTGGTGAGCATTTCTATTCTTCTTTTTAAATTAGTCATAATATTAAGTCAATGATTCCTATTTTCCAAGGAGCAGGCTCTGGAGAGGTTGGGAAACTGTTGATCAGAGTTCAGGGATTATGAACAACTCTAAAACACAGAAAGATATTTAGTCCATCCAAAGGCAGACAGGGTATGGGGGTGAGTGAGAAGGAAACTGGGGACATGGGTGGTGGGAAACATGCACTGGAAAAAGGTGGTGGGTACTGTATGACTCAATGATGAACGACTTTGTAACCACAGTGCTTAAATCAATCAAATAATTAATAAAATGTAAAAGAAAGACATTTCATTAAAATGAACAAATAAAATAAAACATTAGCAACAAGAAATTTTAAAGGTATCATCAAAATGAATAAAAACAAAACCTAGTAGGATAAACAGGTAGAGACAGATGAACGATTTTATCTGCATATGTTCACTTTTGACTATATCATCTTATGAATCATGACCTAGGAGAAATGCAAGAATGGGCAGTTACCATTTAAAAACCCTCATTGTGTCTGTACACACAGACACACAGAGGAGTCACCCCCTTCTCAAGCTCGACTCACTAGCTTCCTATCTTCTTATGTGTCGACTGTGACAACTGGTCTCTCAAGAGCTATCAGTGAACATTTGGTATAAATGCTGGAAATAAAAAATTAAAATGCTTTTGTATTTGGAAATGTTCCATCATTGATAAAACACTTGTGGAAAGATCTGCATGCATGACACCACACAGGGAGCTGAGTAACAGCAGAGACTCGATGTGTATTAAAGAATGTTCCCGAATTAAGATCTGAACAAGTATTTATTTATTTATTTATCTTTTTAAATAATATCTTTATTTAAGCACCGTGAGTGAAAACATGTTTGTAGTTGGGTTTCAGTCATAGAAAGAACACTCCCCTTCACCAGTCAACCTGCCCCCAGTAATGCCCCCAGTTCCCCTGCCCTGCCTGTATTCCGGACTGGTATTCTATTTCTCTCACTCACTCCCCTTGTCATGATCGTTGTTGGTGTAGTTTTTTTCTCTAACTGCACTCACCAATCTTTGTGGTAAATGTCATATAGTGGACTTGTTCTTCCAATATACAAGTATTTATTGAGGGGACAATAACCCTTAGGACTAACAAAGAAAATATGAAAATGTCCATTTTGTAGTTGAAGAATTAAAGCAGACGCACCTGATGTTCTTGATCATACAGTTAAATTATGGACCCGAGATTTGAAATTGTTATTTTCTGATGCTTAGTCCTTTGTGCCTTAAGAATCTTGAATAATAATTAATTACACTTAAACACAGGAGGAAAAGCCAATTATAAAAGACAGGGGAGAGTGAGAAAGAAGCCCTGTGACTTGTTAGAAAGCCAAGAGGACCCAGGTCGTTGTGATGGCAGGATAAGAATGTCAACTGCCAAAGGAAGGTCAAGGGTTTCACAACTTGGCAGCCTGATGTCAATGTTTTCTCTTATTTATCACTATTGTTATCATTCTGTAAGTGCAACAAAGATTATTCAGTCCTTAGGAGCATAGGCAACACTCTGGGATAATAGAAGCAGAAGTCTTTCAAGGCCTTTAGGGTCTTCTTCTGAATATAAAATATAAAGTATTCAGAATCCAAATGCTAGACATAGTTATTAAAAGGAATGCAAAGATTACGCCTCAAACTAAGGATTGAATACAGTCAATAATCCCATTCTTTGCTGATTCTTCTGAGCATAGCTTTTGGCTCCCCTATTGATGGCACATAAATCAACTAATCCTACTATCTCTTACTAAAACGTAAAATAATTCTTGTATGTGCCTCTCTAATATGTAGCATACATTAACTTCCTTCCCCAAAAGTAAGTATAAAGATGTTTATTTCTTGGGGCCAGCGAGGTGGCGCTAGAGGTAAGGTGTCTGCCTTGCAAGCGCTAGCCAAGGAAGGACCAGAATTTGATCCCCCGGCGTCCCATATGGTCTCCCCAAGCTAGGGGCAATTTCTGAGCGCTTAGCCAGGAGTAACCCCTGAGCATCAAATGGGTGTGGCCCAAAAAACAAAAAAAAGATGTTTCTGGGGCCGAAGAGATAGCATAGTGGTAGGGCATTGCCTTCCAGGTGGTCAACCCAGGACAGACGGTGGTTCAAATCTCAGCATCCCACATGGTCCCCTGAACCTGCCAGGGTGATTTCTGAGTGCAGAGCCAGGAGTAACCCCTGAGCAAAATCAGGTGTGATCTCCCAAAAAAGATGTTTATTTCTTTACTGCCTTGATAGAATTGCGTAAAGTAAAAGAATATTCCACTTTTTACATAAAATCATAAAATGTATTAATCACATTAATTACATAAAATATAAAACATAAAATTGCATTAATCTGGTCTTTGCTGAGAAAGAATTTCACAATACCAATTTTTCCAAGTATCAAAATAAAATTTAAAAGATGCTTGTCTAGAAGTTAATAAGGTTTCTAAAACAAGTGCCATCATATATACACATTATCCATCAATTTATACCAATCATAGTTTTATTTATTCAGGTTCCATTAATTATTGTCCAAGTCTGAGTGCGTTCTCTGACTTGAAGATTTGCCTGTGTCAAGCTGATATGTGTCCTTCTGCTTCTCTCCCCTTTGTAGAAATCTGTTCTCTCTAGAATGTGTAGCGCTCCTTTTCTCTCTTCATATTTCTCTAAAACAAAGGATTTCACTTCAAATTATATTTAGTCTTTAAACTCATCCCTTTCTTATGATTTAGATGTTTTTCTAAGAGAACAAAACTTCAATTTGTGAGTAATGGTGGTCTTAATAGAGAGAGATTGTCAGAAAGTGCCTGGATTCTGGTTGGAATCTTGGATGCAAAACAACCTCTATGTATGTCATTTCATTTTACCCAATAATGAACAAAAGACAGAAGTCTCCCAATATGACTAGAAGGAGGTACATAGATATATACTGCAGACTGCAGGGGGAGTCAAAAAAGCCAGATGCATCTCTGCAATTCTAGGGGGAAAAAGCAGAATCAAAGATAAAATATTGAGTACTTTTCTCTGGAAGTTGGGAAATTACTAGAAATAAGAAGAGGAATGAAGGAACCTGAGCGATACCACAGCGGTGGGGCATTTGCCTTGCACGTGGCTGACCAGGACTGACTGGGTTTAATTCCCAGTATCTCATATGGTCCCCCGAGCCAGGAGTGATTTCTGAGAGCAGAGCCAGGAGTAACCCCTGAGCATCGTCGGGTGTGGCCCAAAAACCGAATTAAAAAAAAAAAGAAAAAGAAGAGGAATGAATTTAGGAGAACATGTAGGCTGTGAAAGGTACAGCTCATGTTAATATATCAATATGTCAAAATTTTGTTTGTTTTGTCTTGATTTTTTTTTTTTTGCATAACTAGGGGTTACTTTGCTCCTAGTTCGTTATGATTTGCACTCTGGAATCACTCCTGTCAGGCTCAGGGGACCATATGGCATGCCAGGGATTGAATCCGAATTGACCATGTGTAAGCAAGTGCTTTACCCACTTTACTCTCATTCTGGCCCAATACTTCAGCAGGTTTTTATGTTAAAATGCACACACTTTAATGTCTGTAATGTTCAACTTATAGTCTTTAAAACAATAACAAATCAAGTGACAGTGTGGGGCATGTGTGAAGAAGGAATACGTGAAATCAATTTGACTAAAAATGTATAACTAATGGAATTCAGTGATGTGTGGCTAGCGAGTCACAAATCTTCTAAATATTTTTAAGTGTTTCAAAATTGTAATATTATTTTAGTATTAAATTATAAAATATTAGATAATAAAATATTGACATCTAATTAGAACCAAATTCTATTATAATATAATTGTATTAACTAATATATAACTACATACAATTGTGTACAATAAATAATTATATTACAGTAATATAATATTATGTTATAATTAAATGATTTGATTTTTATATTTTAAAATATTAATTTAAATATTAATTTTTAAAAGGTGGTTTTGTCTGATCCCCTGACCCTTTCTGGGTGTTAAAGAGAAGGAAAGATGGCTCCTGAGTGTGTGGCTCCAAAAACATAACTAAAATACCATTATTTTTATTTTTAATCAAAAGCTCAGAATATTCTTTATATGTGAGAAACCTGGGTTGGATCCCTGGCACAACGACCCCTTGAGCACTGCTGCAAATGATTCACAAGTACAGTCTGGAGTAGCCTCTGAACTCTGATTATGGGCCTCAAACCAACAATAAAAGTTCTTTCTTTTCTGATCTGAAAATAAGGCAGATCAAAAAATATGAAACACACAGAAGTAACTTTAAAAATCAAACTGGATCTTGGGGACATAGAGTTAAGATCAATACTGGATTTGGGGACATAGAATTGTATTTCAAGGCTGGTCTGCAACAGACATACACTGTTAAAATACAGTGAACATGAAATTAAAGTCAACTTTAACTACTAAGCTGCATTGTTGTGTTTATTTGTGAATAGAAGAAAACATTTCCTATTAGTATCACAGATGATTTGGGGGCCAGAGAGATGGTACAGTTGTCTTGTACACAACCAACCTTAGTTCAATCCCCAACACTTCCAAGTTCTGCAGTGTGATCCCTGAACGCATAGTCAAGAATAAGTCCTAAGCAAGCATTGTGGGATGTGGCCCCAAATCAAACAAACAAACAAACAAAAAGATGATTTGTGTCAACAGTGTGAAATGGTAAATTCACTGTTCCTTTAATTGACACATGAACACCTGTTATAAAATAAGGCAGTTCTCAACACTTCTGTTTCATCTACACTGACATTAGGATGAGTTGAAGTCTAGAAGGCACCTTAGAAAAACAGAGCATCTAGTAGTCAACCCAAACCCAAAGAGTTGTTGAAGCTCCATGAATTAACCTACTGAAACCATTCTGCAAGAAAAAGTGTTTTTATCACTTTATGTAACTTTTGCCCTGACTAACAGGAATCAATGTCTTATTTTCTCTTTTGTTTCTACCAGATTATCATCCTCATTGGGAAGATTACTTTTAGTTAGGACAGATAGGGATGAGGGAGAGTGGTAGTGAGGACTTGTGCTCTAATTGGCCTTGCCAGGCACATCTCAATAGTGGGACACTGAGCTGGGGAAGGCATATTCACTGCAGGGGCCACGTTCATATTTTCTTCTAAGTTTAATTTTGAAATTACATTTTCACAATTATTATTATTTTCTTCATGATAATTTATTTAAGCACCATGGTTACAAAATTGTTCATAGTTGAGTTTCAGCCTTCACCACCCTTCATCAATGCCCATTTCCCACCACCTATTGTCCTTAGTTTGCTTCCCACCCACCCCCACCCAACCTGCTCTTAAGGCAGACAGTTGGTTCTCTCTCTTTCCTTTTTGACACTGTGGTTGCACTATTATTAATTAAGGGGTACCTTACATGTCACTTTATTCCCTCTCAGCACTTAGGTCTTGTCCAGAGTGATCAGTCTCAGCTATCTTTGTCACAGTAGTGCCCTATCTGCTCTCCCCTCTTGTTGTGACCATGGACTGGTCCTCTTGCCTTCATCGCTATTGTCCCTGGATATTATTACCATACTGATTTATTTTGTAAATTAAAAAATGAACATATAATGGCATTCGAATATTAACCCAAAACTCAGCAGGTAAAATGTACTCCGCTGTAAGTTCTACTTTTGCTTCATTCTACATAGTTGCTCCATGCCTAGAAAACTCCATATTTTTTTAACCCAGATAAAACGCTTCATGATCAACTTCAGACAAAAAGTCATGAGACACATCGAAGAGAGAAATCTTCACGTTATGCAAATATTTTAAGTGGACATAAAAACTTGCTATGATTAATGATGATGGGTAATTAATTACTTAGAAATGATATATTGGGCCATAATCTATTATGTAATTTATGACCATCTTTAATTACTTTATGATTATCTCCTAGGGAGCTATTAATAATATGAAATATGCCTTACTTTAGAGCCATAATCATATGGGGGTGGAGGAATGAAGAATTCAGCCTGCTAGTGACATTGCTTTTCTACTTTCTACCCAGAAAATCACTACAAAGTTCAACATATTTATGCATTACTACTTATTCTTCTTTTGCATTAATATCTAGTCCTCTATACTTCATTGCTTTAATGTCCACACCAAGCATAACAAATGTTTAGAAAACTACCAAAAGTATTTCTTTAAAATCTTACATGATTTTTGTCATAATTTATAATTACCACTGTGCTATCTCTCTGGCCCCTATAATTAAAGATACCCTTACTTGTGAAAAGCTTATTAGAATTGGACATGAAATTCTAAATTAAAGCAAAAAAATTCCAGTAAACTAATGACTAAAAAAAAATTTAAACCTTGGAACCAGAAGATTATACAGCAAGTAGTGTGCTTGCCTTACATGCAGCCAAGGCAGGTTCAATCCTTGGTATCCCAGATAATCCCTTGAGCTTTGCCAGGACTGATGCCTGAGTTCAGAGCCCAGAGTAACCTTGACCAAAGTTAGCTGGAACCCTTCTAAAGAATCCAGCTTCAGTTTCTTCTCAATCAAATCCTTGTGCTGCCTTTTAATGTACAGAAATTTACAACATTAAATCAGTCCTTTATGTATTAAAGTTAAGAAATTAAAATTAAATGAGCTTTTATGTAGTAGAGCTTTTATATACTAGTGATGTGAATATAAATTTCCATTCTCTTTCAGAAGGTGATTTGTAGTCTATATTAGGGAATTTCTAAGACAAACTCATACCTTTGACTAACATATTCTAATTTGATAGTATCTTCTAAAACTAAATTTCAAATATGAATAAAATATATTAACCAATGGGCTTTTTTCAAAGGTATTATTAAAGAAGTAATACTCAGAAATGGTTGAGGAAAAGCATAGTTCTCTTGTTCTTCTCCATGAATCACCAATCTCTTTAGATATAAATTCCTTTTTTTAGCCTACTTAAAAAATGTCTACTATATTGTTCAGAATCTGTATGTATTGAACTTCTAATTTTCTTAAGTACATTTGGATAATATGTCAAATGCATTAAATGTCTGACTAAAAAATCTTTTACAAGAGAACCCTTTTACCAAAACTGTGTCTATTAAACTCTCCTGTTCACTTACCATAGAGCTTTTGACTGGTAAGGAAGTGATCTGATTAATTTTTATATCTACCAGAAATCTTGGGATTCTATCACAAGACTGATGAGTCAATCAACAATGCCATAATGGGCAAGAGGAACCTGCATCTTTGGTGAAGTACTTTCTTCATCTATGGCAACCGCGAGGAATAGTGATTTTCAAAATGTTATACCCAAACCTTCTAATTTTCATCTTACATTCACTGACATACATAGTTTTCTGCTACTGAAATTACAACATACAAAAACATTTCTGCCTATATATGCTGAGTAGCATGACCAGAATGATTCTGTATCTCAAAACTCAAAGGGAAATCTTGGCACTAACAAGACACAGACATTGACAGGAGAAAGAATTGATGGGAACTAGGAATTGGGAGCTAAGAGTTGATGTGTGGTGAAATTCAGATTAAGAGGTGGAGGAAGGAGCTCAGTGTAAGAAGAGGTACAAGAAAGGGAAACTCAGAGAAGAGTGCCCAGTTGAAGTCATGCTAATTATAGTCAACATAGATGTTGGCTCTCGATAGGAACAGTTGGTCCATATTAAACTGATGTGCTTAAATTTGAGATCAGCAAAGACTGCTTAATTAGGTCCCTAATTTTGGTATATTTGAAAAGTCAGTATTTTCCTCCATGAGAGACATTGGCAAAGTCTGAAGAGACAGTACTGAAACATTTGCTTTGCAAACTTGAGTCCCGAGTTTGATCCCTGGCACCCCAGGATCCCCCAAAATTTGGCAAGAATTACCTGCAGGTACAGTCATATATGGTCCAAGCAAAAGATTAAACACTAACTGACATTTACTTCAAAAAGTTCTCACAGGCTCAATATCAGTCTCCATACTCATCAGAGAATTATTGGTTGTCTCTTCGAATTATAAGCAGAGGAAAGAGGATTCCACAAATGTAAACAGCCAGAGCTAGTGTTTCTGCATGTTACAGAGGAGAGTTCACTGGCGATCATGAATGCTCCAGATGTCAATTCCATATGGTGCCGTATCCTGAACTTGAGTATGCAAATGCAGAACTGTGTGTGTGAGTGTGTGTGTGCACACATGCGCGCACGCGATGAACGCACATAAACCTACTGTTTATCTTGTTTGACTTTAGATGTCTTGTTAATTCAGTTTTCAAGAGATGTTATCTCCTCAAACCGTGAACATTTCAAAAGAAAGTTGATGGAAGCAGAACCCTTGACTAAAATAAAAGCTAAAATAATAATTAAAAATCTCTGTTTTTATTTTTAGAGCATATTATATAACTAACTATATCAACCACCTTACCACGAAATCATCAGTGATTATTAAAGACTACGTAAGAGTGAAAAAACTAGAGAAATATTAAAAAATGTGATTTAAGGGGGAAAATTTATTAATCTGATAAGAAGACAATTCAGAGGCGAGCAAATATCCTGTGTAATGTCCTGAGATAATTTCTTCTGTGCACTGACAAGGTTCCATATCAGCACTGTTCATATTAGCTTTGGTCCCAGCACTTCACCTTCAGTCTAAGTGGACCGTGGAGCTGTGAGAATTACAGCTGGGAAAAATAACCCAGGAGACTTTTTACATGTTCCCTATTAAGATAAATGCATTTACCATCCCAGTTTATGCTGTAATCCAAACTGTGTATCAATTTAAAACAAAATCTAAAAAAGGCCTGATGGTGCTTCTGGAATCTGAAAATTGTCTGATCTGAACTAAGAACCTATAAACTTTTTAATTACTAGAAAACACATTCAATAATTTTTGACTTGCTGGCTCTGAAGTGAGTCCAATAGTTAAGTACAAACTGTAAAATAAGAAATGGCAAACTAGTAGTGTTGGGCCAAAGCAATAACAGAGCAGGAAGGTTATTTGTCATCCATGCAGCTGACCTGGGTTTGATCCCACCATCCTACAGGATCTTCCAAGTACACACAGGAGTAATTCCTAAGTGCAGAGATGGGAGTAATGCCTGACCATTGTGTGTGGTGTGGTGTGGTGAAAGAAAGAACAAAGGAAGGAAGGAAGGAAGGAAGGAAGGAAGGAAGGAAGGAAGGAAGGAAGGAAGGAAGGAAGGAAGGAAGGAAGGAAGGAAGGAAGGAAGGAAGGAAGGGTGGGAGGGAGGGAGGGAGGGAGGGTGGGAGGGAGGGAGGGAGGGAGGGAGGAAAGAAGGAAGGAAGGGAGGGTGGGAGGGTGGGAGGGAGGGAGGAAAGAAGGAAGGAAGGAAGAGAAAGAAAGAAAGAAAGAAAGAAAGAAAGAAAGAAAGAAAGAAAGAAAGAAAGAAAGAAAGAAAGAAAGAAAGAAAGAAAGAAAGAAAGAAAGAAAGAAAGAAAGAAAGAAAGAGAGAGAGAGAGAGAGAGAGGAAGGAAGGAAGGAAGGAAGGAAGGAAGGAAGGAAGGAAGGAAGGAAGGAAGGAAGGAAGGAAGGAAGGAAGGAAGGAAGGAAGGAAGGAAGGGAAGAGGGAAGGAAGGAGGGAAGGAAGAAAGAAAAAAAAGAATCTGTCCTGTCCACCCTATCAGCCTTTTTCAAATTTCTTGCTCCAGATAATAGCGGTAGACAGAGGGAATTACAAGTCAACAAAGAAAAACTCTTACTTTAAAAAGAAAATCTAAATGCATAAATTTGAAAAGTTCTAGCATAGCACAAAAAGCAGAAAAAAAAATGCCAGTATCCTAACAATTGTGACCTCCTAGAAAGAGAATAAAATAAATAAAATCTACGTTTTTGACATAAAAACTAAGATCTGTGGATAGAAACAACAGTAGTAAGACCTTTTAGAAATTGAAAATATTATGGCTGAAATAAAATAAAAAATAAATCAGCCCGGGCCGCTGATGATCTGGAGTGGGCAGCAGCTACTCTGGCTGGTGGGTGGGCTAGAGGTCTGGGTGCATTGTGGGTCTCAGATGGTGCCCCAGTAACATCAGGAGAGTTGTGTCCCTCAAGTGAAACAATGAAACAAGGGGATCAATGCAAACTTAACGGATAGAATGAAGAAATATTGAAAGCTTAAGAAAGGAGAAAAGTAAAAGCTAAGCGGGGAGTTCACCAAGTGTCAGGGTCAAAAAAAGCAAACTTGAAAGACTAAAGGAAGAAATATAACCAAAAGGTAACAAAGTTGAAAAATTAAGCTAAATTGAGATCCTGAGCAGACATTCTGCAACAGTCCTGATT
This sequence comes from Suncus etruscus, assembly GCF_024139225.1. Taxonomy (NCBI): domain Eukaryota; kingdom Metazoa; phylum Chordata; class Mammalia; order Eulipotyphla; family Soricidae; genus Suncus; species Suncus etruscus. The sequence goes on from NC_064855.1 coordinate 122,133,390, forward strand.
AGAATCATCCTGAAATGAGAGAGCATTGATACTGAGAAACAAGCCTTTTGTTTCAACGTGATTAATATTTTCCAAGTGTTGAGGCATTAGTTGTCCTATGAATTAAGCCTAGCATTAACCTAAATTAATTTGAAAGAACTCTAGAGGATGCAAAGAAATATCGCCAAGTCCTGGTTTTTACTGAGTCTGTCCATTTTTTAACTAACTTGAGATCTACTACATTCTCCCCAAAGGCCCAGGCTGGTTCCTGAGACAGAACCCCAAGACGTGATTGCATCTAATTAGGCTGGGCCTCCAGCTGACCTCCTGAAATGCACTTTCCACCTGATGGTCTGAATAATCTTCTCTCAATGCAAATTCCTTCATCTTCCCTTTGCCTCAGGATAATGTACTAATGTCCTAATGAGACTCAGCGGGTTGTGCTCTGACTTAGCACTTTGAAGCTTACTTTTGCACCAATCTCACCCCCGAAGACACACTCGCCTCCACTCCCCAGAAAGGATTTCATTTCCTTGGGCCTGGCTGTTCCCCTTTCCCCTCTCCCAGTCCTTTATGTGTGATCTAAGTCACAAGTACCCATTTGGCTGCACCCACTCTCTCAGCCCCAAGGATCTTAAGCTTGATATTCTTTAACCTTAAAGACCTCCTCCCTCCCCTGCCTTGTTTAGGGACCCACTTGACACTGAGTACTATACTCTCTTTTGTTTCCCAACAGACTATCAACAAAACCCCCAGAAAGACTGAACCCCAATTTTTCTGTTAGCCTCTCAAGTGCGAAGCCCAAATTCAAAATCATTGAGCAAACATTCAAAAATAGCAACTGAGTTAAGATGCAGGCCTACTAGCACCTACTAGCACCCTCATCTTTTCCTGGGGTGTCTACTCAGATGCCCTTTGAGGCGGGCTCCCTAAGGCTGGTACGACACTTCCCAGGAGCTAACAAGACACTCTGAGGAGAAGAGGCCACACTTATAAGTATAAAATGTTTTCTTCAAATTCAAACTTTTTCTGCTGAGGTTTGATACTGATTGAACATGGGAAGGAATTCAGGGATTGTCTTGGTTTCTTATGCCTTTGTTTAGGACACTCAGTAACGGTTTCCTCAAATGTTCTTCAAAAGACATATACAAAAATCTGCCACACACACATCACTTTTCTTTTTCTGTCTCTTCTTTTTTTATTTCTTTTTCTTTTTTTTATCTTTTAAACAGGAGCTCCTGCCTTTTTCATAGAACCTGGGGACACAGATTACTTCGTTTTACCTCATACTTCTGCATTTTTCTATAAAACTAAGAAGAAAGGAAAATAGAAAGGTTGGGGTCTAGAGGCCAAGTAGCCTCAGATGCATTAGTGGAAAAAAAAGGACAGAACTAAATATCCATGCCAAAGTCAACAACAATAGAATCTAGAGACCTAAACTTTAACAACCTAACTTTTTTATCTTTATTTTTTTATTTAACCAACTTTACTACATACATGATTGTATTTGGGTTTCAGTCATGCAGAGAACACCACCCATCACCAGTGCAACATTCCCATCACCAATGTCCCAAATCTCCCTCCTCCCCACCCAACCCCCGCCTGTACTCTAGACAGGCTTTCTATTTCCCTCGTACATTCTCATTATTAGGATAGTTCAAAATATAGTTATTTCTATAACTAAACTCACCCCTGTTTGCGGTGAGCTTCATGAGGTGAGCTGGAACTTCCAGCTCTTAACAACCTAACTTAAATGAGCCTGTTACACTGGCAGGTCAGGTGGCAAAGGGTGGTGGGATAGGATGCATTCTGGGAACATTGGTGGAGGGAGTTCGACACTGGTGGTAAGAATGGCCTGATTCACTGTATATCTTAATTTTTTACTATGAAGAACTTTGGATATAACAATGGTTTCAATAAAATAAAATAAAACAAAATAAAATAAAAGAGATACAATGAACTACAACATAGCTGTCAGGAATGATGCAAGCATGCAATGTGAAGCAACATGGATAGAACTGGAAGATATGATGTTAAATGAAGTAATCCAGAAGAAGAAGAATAAATACAAAATGACATCACTTACATGTGGTATTTAAGATAACTGCATGAAGAAACACAATGCTCTAAATGGGAGTTATCTCAAGCACCCTTGGTTCCAAAGTATAGCAAAAAGAAAGAAATCGAGTGGAGGAGAAGAAACATAAATATAAAAGGATGGGGGCCAGGGGCCAAGCAGTCTCAAGTTTATTGTTGGAGATAAAAAAAAAAAGGACAGAACTAAACATCCAAGCTGAAGTCAACAACAATAGGATCAAGAAACCCAAATTCTAGCACTCTAAACCAGGGGTCTCAAACAATTTACCTGAGGCCCGCAGGAGGCAAAGTCGGGGTGATCCTTGAGTAAAAAGTCAGAAGTAAGCCTTGAACATTGGGGAGTGTGACCCAAACAACTAAAACAAAACAAAACAAAACAAAACAAAAGATTCCTCTAGGGCAGGGCCACAAAACGTTGTATGGAGGGCTGCAAACAGCCGCGAGTTTGAGACCCCTGCGAGTCTAAACTCAAATGGGCCTGTTATACTGGCAGTTTGGTGATAAAGGGGCGTGGTCTGAGTTATACTTTGGGAATATGTTAGAGGGAGGTCAACACTGGTGGTGGGATTAGCCCTGATTTATTGTATGTCTGAAACCCCACTATGATGGACTGTAAATTACGATGTTTTCAATAAAATTAAATAAAATATTTTTAAAATCAAAATATTATCTTGCAGAAGTAAAATAAAAAGCATTTGGTTTACAGAGCTGAATTTATCAAGGACTGGAAGTTAGCTGGTGTGTTTGTGGGGGTCCATGGCGGGTGGACTAGGAGATACTAATGGACACTGTTGGAGACTTAAGTGTTGCAATATTGAATGCACAAGTACTTATCACAAACAGAACCACAAAAATCATGGTGCTTCAAATAAAAATAAAATGCTTCAAATGTGTGTACAAAGCTGTTCCTCTAAACAAATATCACATAGCATTAGCCTACCCCTGTCTTTCCTCTCCCAACCTCTGGTGACTCCGGAAAATTTTCTCTGTTAAAACTTTCTTCTCCATTGAGCACTTTTCATTGACCATGTTTCTCTGTTGCAAATAAAGTTTCCTCTGTCTTGAAAAATTTCCTGCAATGGAAATTTGGCCATAAAATATGAAGTGAACTAATATGGGCAATTTCCTACCCACATGAAGCCAACCAATTTCCAATGCACCTTATTTTGTCCGATTACCTCTGAAAGCTGTTTGCTATTTTAGAAATGGAAATCTGATTCCTGCAGCTCTAAGGAATGTAGGCAAAGTTAACTGTGGAAAATGTGGCAGGTCTTTTCTAGGTTCAGCTTGTTTCCTATTTATGTTCATATTTTTTTCAAGGAGCCAGCATCTTTCTTCACTTAAAATAATGATTTAAGTTGAACTTTTTTCTCCAAAAGTAATATAAATAAGAATATAATTCATATCATATAAACATATAATAGATAATAGCATATAATATAATTCTCTTGGAATAAAATAATAAATACCATGTAAGAAAATGGGGCAAAGCTTCACTATGTATAGCAACATATTAAAGTTTTCTAGTTTCAAAATTTTATTCTAATTCATTTAATTTTTGCAATTAATGAGTCTCTTTTTATATCATTTGTTACCAAAGAATAATTTTTTCATCGTTAATTGAATCATTTTTGCAACTCTTACAAGGAGGGATAGTTGGAATCACAGAGACATTTACAAAATCAAACATTTCAGTACTTTTAATTTTTACAAATGTAAATGATATATTTTTCTGGGAAGATAAATCAGATATATTGCTACTATGTCGATATGGAACTTGTACAACATAAGGGAGAATATTTCTCATTTAATATTCAGAATATATAGTTCTGCATCTAAACTTTGACAAAATTACTCAGCAAAATAAAAGTAAATTGCAATTTTGACTATTTGAAAAGAAGTTAATTGCCTAGATAGCAACATATCTATTTTCTAGAATTAGCTCATCTTTGTACAAACTGTTTATTTATACGAGAAAATTTGTTTATTTTATTTTTATGCATTTTTACTGAAATATTATTAAAATATGCATGTTGTTAAGTTTTTACTATTTGTCTCTGACAAAACTATAGATCATCATAATATAATTAGCTTTATCTATTTGTCTAATGTTAATAATAGTATTTTATAAATATATAAGTTTCAGTTAGCAAGCTAGATGCTTAAAATGTATAAAATTTCTAAAAATTATAGTTCAAAATAAATCAGTCTCAAACTTTTATTGTGAATATAAGCTTAGCTCTAAAAATATATGTAGGGACCGGGAAGGTGACACTAGAGGTAAGGTGTCTGCCTTGCAAGCGCTAGCGTAGGACGGACCGCAGTTCGATCCCCCGGCATCCCATATGGTCCCCCCAAGCCAGGAGCGATTTCTGAGCGCATAGCTAGGAGTAACCCCTGAGCATCAAACGGGTGTGGCCCAAAAACCAAAATAAATAAATAAATAAATAAATAAATAAATAAATAAATAAAAATATATGTATATTTGCAGAAAGTTTGAATTTCTAGTTTGACTTGAACGGTTTCAATATTAAGAATAAATGCTGCCACAGATTTATAAACATCAGAAACCTGACCTATATTAATTTTTTGTTTAATGAAGTACAAAATAATACAAAAATAATACTAATTAGTGTATTAGGTGGAAGAGTAGCATGAACACATATTTATAATATGTAGGGAAAGGTCTATTAAGAGAAAAATGATTAATGTGTCTTGGATCCTTGTTCAATAATTATATTTAGTTACAATCTCTGTACCATTGTGATAATCTGGGGTAAATCAGATAAATTATATATCAAATATTAGATTAATGCTGCATAGAAATGAAGTGTAGATTTTTCAATGAACATAAATTTCATAACTTATTTCAAAATAAAAACAAAAACTGACAAAATATTTCTAAAGAACATCAAAATTTAATTTTGGAATGCAATGTTCAGAAGGCAAACAAAATCCTATAATTTGTAGAACTAGCATAAAGCTCAGTAACTAAGAATTTTAGAAGTTTCCAGCTTGTACATATTTTTTCACTTGTTTTAGAGTCACAATAGGCAATAGTCAGGGGTAACTCCTGGCTCTGCACTCAGGAATTATTCCTGTCAGGCTCAGGGGACCATAAGTAATGTCTGTGACGGAGCCCTTTGGCCTCATGGAAGACCAGCATTTCCTTTGTTCCACTTTCGCTCTGACCCTACAGATTGTACATTTTATAAGAGTTATGTGAATATGATTAAGAAATAGTTACTGCATAAAAAATAAAGAAAGCACATGTACTTTCCTCTATTAACAGTCTTATTTCATTAAAAAAATATTCACATAGTAAAGAATTATTACTTTGTAATGAGTTTCCTGAAAAATATGTGAATCAATTAGCACAAAATAAATAAAATTTTAAAGCTATTTCACTGCATTATTATCAAGTGTATAACTTCCATTTTAAATAAATAAGAGATTCATTTTTAATGGATTTTTCCTTTAGAGCTTAATCGTTATTTTATCAATATTTCTAAGTACTGACTTATTGAAGATAAGCAAGTTGCCTAAACTACAGTTTGTTTAATATATTTTTAATACTGGTTAATATCTTGGCTACCACATTTTTAAAACTGAAAATATTTCCATAGAGAAAAATGGTATTTATAAAACGTTATTTTCAAATGGACTTTATATGTATTCAAATTAAATAAAAACAAATAAATGTTGTATTTGATTTATTTACTCCCATGTACTTCGGAGAAGAAAGAGGAATAATGAGAACCCTCCTTTATTATTGTGGGAGTAAAAATTGGGACAACCTCTTAAAGTGCAATTTGAAAATCTGTGTAAAAATTGTGCTAATTCTGACACATTTTTTCCCCATACATGCAGATATACACATGAATGCTCAGGGCTCATGGATACTCATGGCATAAATTCTGCAGCAAAAGTGTTGTGGAAACCAAATAGTTCATCCATGGAGAATGACTTAAAATCACTAAGCAATGATTTTATGGGATCGTGTCATGTCTGCACACATTCTATGTGTAAAAATGCCCACTATTTATTGTTAATTACAAAAGTCCAATTAATTGTGGTATACAAAAAACAGTTCCATTTATTGCTAAAATTTTGAAGTATCAATCCAAGCCACACAGACACTTTGACATAGCAACATACATCTACACTTGTTTAGAATAACAGACCAATCTGATTCGGAAATGACTTTATATAACCCTCCCACTCCTAACAGCTTTATAAGATGTTAAAGGACAAAGGAAGAATATTGATAAAGAATTGATTAAAAGATGGGGAGAAATTTCTTAGAGATAAGACTAGATGAGACTAGAAAGGACTACTGTGAGAGTCAGGCTCACCACCAACACCGGATGGGTTAGGTGTGAAAAGGATATGTGTGTGGGGTGGGGAAATTTCAACCAATGGGCAGTGAAGAAATGGTGACAGATGTTTAAATTATTATCAATCAAATAAATATATATTATATAAATATAAATTAATAATTATTCATTATTAAACCAGGAATACAAATGATAAATTTAAGGTAAGGTGAAAGGTGGAAAGATTAATAAAATGATCATTGGAGTAATACATGGAATAACATGAAATAACAAGGCCTGAACTCAAAAATAGTAGCCAAATGAATAAGATAAAGAAAACACATATTGAATAAAAATTGGCAATTACATAGATAAGAAGATGCATTATTCCTAGAGGTGGGGTAATAAGAAGTAATATATATTGTGGCTAAAAAGATAACCAAGCAGATAGAGTGTTTGCCTTGAGCATGATTGAGCTTGGTTAGAATCCCAACACCACATATGGTCCCCTCAGGTCTTCAGGAGAAATCTCTAAGCACAGAGCCTGGAGTGAGCCTTGAGCCCACCAATTATGCACCCCCTCCAGTCCCTGACCTTAAAAAATAGAATGAACTAAATAAGAAATATTGATTAATTAAAACCTTTATATAAGGTAAGGACTAATATTTCCATTCTATTACACAGACACATAAATAACAATGATGTTGAGATTTACAGAATTTGCCTACCGTCAATCAATTACTAAACTCTGCATTTAGAATGACAAACCCAGGCAGTTTAAGACAGTGTGTGCTTGAATACTGCCCTCTTTCCCAACACATCATGAATTTGGGCTGCTTCGAGCTGCCGAGTTGATACCAGGATTCTATTGTGTTGAGTGGATATGGGGACTTTCAGAAATGTTAGATAAGTGTGACCAAGAGATTAAATTATAGCACTAGACTTTGAAGTAATCCATATCATCCAACTCGAGGCAATAAGGTAGAACTTAGAAAAGAGCGCAAGAGTCCAGAAATAAATTGAAAGTTCATTGGTGGATCTACGTTAGGTAATGATATTAGCATAGAAAAAAGTAATCATGGGACTTTGAACTCATGCATTGATGCTTACGCTTCTTTATGATAAATCCTCCTCTGAGTATGTGAAAATAAACAGGCTTTACCTGGCAGAAAGAAAAGTCCTTTCTAATTCTTAAAAATACCTGAAGCCTACAGAGCTGAGAGATTTTCCTTTAGGTTTCCTTTATTTCTTCCCACATACCTAAATACAACCTCTTTAAACCAACACATTCAACTTTTCCTATTGAACCCATTGCTAGTCAGGAAAGAACTAGAATTGCAACCCTTTGAGTTATTTTTCCTACTCTTCCACATCTGCTGCTGAGTGACAGACAATGAGGGTCAGAGAGAAATACAGAATTAAATGATTGCTCATACAGCGTCAGGGATAGAGGAGAAAGACAATACTGAAGAGCGTGCTTTAGGAGAAATGGAAATTCTTGCTACAAAAATCTCACTATTAATAAATAACCATATATTTCAAGAAACGCATTTCTTTTTTTCTTTCTATTTTTTATTGGCCATGGTTACTTGCAAAAGAAAGCTCAGGAAATGAATAAAACAGTTGAGAGCATATGACATCTCTATTGTTATTTTAGGGATTTTTAAGTATTTCTCAAAATAATTATCTTATTTATCAAATCCATAGCGTTTATACAAATTCAGTTTAAAATTTCTATTATTTTTGTTTGCTTGGGGGCCATACTAGGGTTTACTACTGGCATTTATGTATTATTTCTGGCACCAAGCTCCGAGCTCTTTTTTTTATAAAGAATTCTGGCTTATTGAACCAAGTTCTCTTCCCTGGGCACAGGATTTGCAAAACTCTAGCCTTATTGGTTTTTATTGATTGCTTTTACATTTTAATATGATAACACAAGGTTAAGCAGTCTAATTGCAATGCCCTAATAATTGCAAATGATGACATTTTCTTAATGGGATCTATTCTATCTTTGAATATATTTCTAATAATATTTATTCAGAATAACATATGATTTTGTGATGAAGAATGCTTAGAACTTGTATTTAAAATATTGCACAAATGAGCGTACAATGGATTTTAAGATAAATAGCAAGAGATAATATGGGTGGAGCAATCTGGATAATGTATTTTCAAAAGATAGGAGTGTATTAATTCTTGTTGGATTGTGTTACTTTTACATTTTCTATCTTCTTACATTTTCTATTAAACATTTTAATTATGGCCTTTAATTTGTGGGTATAAATCGTGGGGATCATATGGAATATCAGAGATAGAATGGGGGGTATTAACCACAAGCAAAGAACACCTCACACTCAGCACTGTTTCTCTGTCCCCAGTGTGCTTGAAATATGGAGCTTCTGAGATAAATTGATGATTTAAAGAGAACACACTGGCTTTAAAAAAAAAAAGAACAAGCAATTTTCTTTTTCTGAAGATTGAGACAAAAATATGAGCATATTGCAAGTGATTGATAATGAGAATTAATCATTTTCCCTGTAGTTTTTGCAATTTTCACTGCTAGAAGAATATCCCCAACTCCCCTGGAAACATTTTAAATTTGCTTTGCGAGTTGAAGAAAAAGCTATGCTTAGCAAGTTTTCTCCAATTGTTTAATGCTGATTTCAGGAATAATTAGTGAGATGACTTTTGGAGGATGAAGATTTTTGCCAAACTTTTATCTCTGGAAAAGCTCCTCAGGCCATTTTGAAACAACCTCAAATGATAAAAAGGTTCTCTTCTTATTGAACAAAACCTTGATGTCCAGTAATTTCTATAGGTTATTTCTTATGTGGCCTCCACTAGCACAATGATCATTCATGATTTCTTCCAAACACCCCTTACTGGTGATTACAAAAGTCAGTAAATGTAGGAAATTTTCCCAATAACAAACCCCCTCCCTCAAAACAGGATAGTCTTCAGATCAAAATATTTTAAGTTTTGGGGGGTAGGGGCCACATCTGGCAGTGCTCAGGAGTTACTCCTGCCTCTGTGCTCAGAAATCACTCTTGGCTCCGGGGACCATATGGGATGCTTGGGATTGAACTGGAGTCCATCCTGGGTCAGCCGTATAAAAGGCAGATGCCCTACCACTTTGCTACTACTTCGGCCCCACAGTTTAAGTTTTATTGGCTATGCAAATTTACACAAGAAAGCTCAGGAATGAATAGAACAGATGAGGGGATGAAACATCTCTATTGTTATTGTAGGAATTTTTAAGTATTTCTCAAAATAATTTTATTTATCAACTCCATATCTTTTATACAAGATTTATTTTAAAATTTCTATTGTTTTTGTTGGTTGTTTGGTTGGTTGGTTTGGGGGCCATACTTGGATTTATTTACTCCTGGCATTCAGGTATTATTTCTGGCTCCAAGCTCAGAAATTTCTCCTAGCAGGCTTGAGAGACCACATGGAATGCCAGGGATCAAACCCAGGAGGACCACATGCGCAGGCAAATGCTCTGCCTGCTGTGCTATCACTTTAGCAACAATTTATTCTTTTAAAACAAATTGCTTTTCATCCATAAAAATAAGCATTTTAAAACCCATTTTAACATGACTGCCATCAGGATTAGGATGTTTATCCAAACTTATCTGACACATTTGCAAATTTAAATTTATGAGTTGCCTTCTAACGTGATTGACCTTCTAGTTAATTTTCTGGTTAGAAAATTCAAGTACTGCACATTTCTTTAAATAAAAATTCCCTTAAAGAGAATTTAGTTCTTTAGTGCATATTCAAGAACAGATTTCTATAAGAAAAACTATAAATACTAAGAAAGCTTCTTATGCTAATCATGTTACATAAAGGTTTTAAATTTAGTTTAATCAAATTATTTACCTTCTTGCCAGAAATATAAATTTTTCATTTATATGCATGAGTTTTTTATATATGTGTAGATAGATAGATAGATAAATAGATAAATAGATAGATAGATAGATAGAGAGAGATTCACATGCAATATATTAGAATAGCTACCAAATTTTCCTGACATCTTTTCCATAATTATAGCTGACATTATTTCTTATGTGATTATTATTTTAACTTGATCAGTGTCCTGATGGGAGGATACCTAGATCACTTTTGGTCAAAGAGTATAGGGAAAAGGACAGAAAAGGAAGAAAATTGAGTGGGAGGATGAGAAAAAAGATAAGCAAGCAGGGTCAGGAGTCAGGGAGATTCATATTCATTGGGGATACCAAGAAAGGTATCTGAGTACACAAACCACAGAACCAACAACACTTAAAATCATGAGACCCAGGGGATGGAGAGATAGCATGGAAGTAGGCCATTTGCTTGCATGCAGAAGGACGGTGGTTCAAATCCCCACATCCCATATGGTCCCCCAGCCTGCCAGGAGCAATTTCTGAGCACAGAGCCAGGAGTGCTGCCGGGTGTGACCCCAAAACAAAAAAAAATTCATGAGACCCAAAATTTAACATCCTAACTTAGAGCCCAAAGAAATGATATGTGTGTGGGGGTGCAGAAAGGGATTATGGGGTCACTGATGGAGGGAGGGAAGGTACCATTGGTGGAGGGATTGGTACTGGAACTCAGTATGATTAAAGGTTAATATGGGTAACTTTTTATGGGTAACTTTTTAAATCTTGGTGCTTGTATAATAAAGAAATTGCTATTTTTGAAGGAAAGTATAATCTATATGTTTTGATAAAAGACCAGTTATGCTAAAATATCTACTGTCAAATAACTCCAGGTATATTACTCAGTGCCACGTCAACTATTTCTCTCTGATATTAATAAACCCTGCATGCATTCATTTGTTCAGTTTAGTCATCTTAAATGATTTATGTGTATTGTCACCAAATGGATCTGCTGAAGCAATAAAATCTATTCAAAGGCGACTACTGCAAACCACTCTTCCTACCAAAATGTGTTTGATTGCTACCTTAAAATTGTCAGTGGATTCTTTAAAAAACACAACTCGGTTCAAACATGATTTATTTTTCATGTTCTAAAATTGTTTATGGCACCAAGCATTATTATGCAATTTGAAAACATATGATTATAAAATGCCATCATAGTGTTCAGAGAAAATAAAATTTTGCCAAGAAATGTAAGGTAATTAAAAACATAGTGATGCCTTGCCTTTTCTAAGTATTTAGATTTAATGGATGTACATTTTCATCCACTAATTAATTATCTGAACTACTGAGAAATTTATAGTCTTAGGTAAATGGAACAGAAAGAATTAATAGAAAATAATGATGTCTTATATTGCTCTGCTTATTTTCAAACTAAGAGAGAAAACAAATTAGATGTCAATTTCCCCTCATTTGATTTTTAACATTTTGCACGATATTTTTTGTTACTTTTTTGTTTTTGTTTTTGTTTTTTCGTGCCACACCTGTTTGCTGCTCAGGGATTACTCCTGGCTAAGCGTTCAGAAATTGCCCTTGGCTTGGGGGGACCATATGGGACGCCAGAGGATCGAACCGCGGTCGCGATCTTTCCTTGGCTAGTGCTTGCAAGGCAGACACCTTACCTCTAGCGCCATCTCGCCACTCCCCCCCTCTTTTTTTGTTACATTTTTAAGAAAAACAATCCTACTTCTCACCAACTGAACTTCACTAGTTGCAGTTATCAGAAAAAGAAAATAGGGACTGGGGGTAAGGCTTACTGGTAGAGAATGTGTGAGATACTGCAATTAAGAAAGAAAGGGAAGGAAGGAAGGAAGGAAGGAAGGAAGGAAGGAAGGAAGGAAGGAAGGAAGGAAGGAAGGAAGGAAGGGAGGGAGGGAGGGAGGGAGGGAGGGGGGAGGGCGGGCGGGAGGGGGGAGGGAGGGGGAGGGAGGGAGGGAGGGGGAGGGAGGAAGTTTTATACTCGTTACCCAACTAGGAGAGAGCATAATCCTTCATGAATCAGGGCTCAGACCAGCTTACAGACCAGATGGCTTGACTCTCTTTAGGCCATGTTGCTAATAAATATTTGTTTTGAGGAAGAAAATTGAAAGTCAATTCCATTGCAACCATTGCATCTCCCGAGCAAAGCTGCAGTACGTAGCTTTAACATGTAAAACAACTCTGATCAGTCCAAGGAGGAAACGTAGGAGTGATGCTTGTTTCCTCACCTGATCTTCTGACTTACAAGAGGAGAGGGTTTGGAGCTCACAGTTCAAGTCGACTCCAAGTTCTGTGAACTGGACTTGTTCATAAGAAATCACTTTAAAGAGAACAATGTAATATGAATGAGATCACTATGTCCGAGCTTGTCTACCATGAGTAATATTCCAATAGGAGGCCCCTCTCATATTTTAAGGCATTTTTCTTATTACCAGGTTTCTGGGACAATTAGCACTTCATCAAATGTCAGGGAGTGTCCTAGATCTAACCATAGATCAATTTTGAGAATTTCAGTTTGATGACATGTGATGGAATGAATGCTTTTGAAACTCTCACTGACTTTAACTTCAAATGGATCTCACGACTGCGGACATTTTGCTTTCTCTTCCCTTTAGAAATTTGGGCTACAACATCAGCACTAACAGGGCTTCTCCTTGCTTCCTCCAGGAAAATCAGGCACTGCCATTAGATATTAATGGTAGGAAGATTGCTTCTGTACAGGTGGCAAGGCACACACCTCTGTCCCTCTCAGTCCTTTTTATGGTGTGATACCCCAATCCAAACTCATGGTCATCCTTCAGTCTTAGTCTAGTGTGGCTTTCTACTCCTGAAAAGCTTTGTCTTTATTCAACTACCACTCTTCTTTCCTTAGTTCCTTCCTTCCTTCTTTCTTTCTTTCCTTTCTTTCTTTCTTTCTTTCTTTCTTTCTTTCTTTCTTTCTTTCTTTCTTTCTTTCTTTCTTTCTTTCTTTCTTTCTTCTTTCTTGCTTTTTTTTTCTTTTTTCTTTCTTTCTTTCTTTCTTTTTCTTTCTTTTTCTTTCTTTTTTCTTTCTTTCTTTCTTTCTCTTTTTTTTTCTTTCTTTTTCTTTCTTTCTTCTTTCTTTTTTTTTCTTTCTTTCTTCTTACTTTCTTTCTTTCTTTTTTCTTTCTTTCTTTCTTTCTATCTTTGTTTCTTCTCTTTCTTTCTATTCTTTCTTTTTCTTTCTTTCTTTTTTTTTCTTTCTTTCTCTCTTTATTTTTTCTTTCTTCCTTTCTTTCTTTCTTTCTTTCTTTCTTCTTCCTTCCTTCCTTCCTTCTTCTTTCTTCCTTCTTCCTTCCTTCCTTCCTTCCTTCCTTCCTTCCTTCCTTCCTTCCTTCCTTCCTTCCTTCCTTCTTTCTTTCTTTCTTTCTTTCTTTCTTTCTTTCTTTCTTTCTTTCTTTCTTTCTTTCTTTCTTTCTTTCCATCCTTGCTTCCTTATATCTATACCGTTTTCTCTTCCTCTTTCCCTCCTTCCTTTATTCCTTCTGTCCTTCCTTTTTTGTCCTCCCTCCCTAACACCCTTCCTACCTTTCTTTTTTCTTTTTTCCCTCCTTCCTTTCCTTCTCCTTACTTTATTTTCTCCTGCCTTTACCCCTCCTTCCTTTTCTTCTTCCTTCCTTTCCACCTTCCCTCCTTCCTTCCTTACTGCCTCTTCTCTATCACACACACCCACCACAAATTTTGATTTACCTTTCACTGTCATATATTTTTGAACAACTTGTAATTTTCCCTCCTAGTTAAGATCACTCTTCTCTCAAAGTAGAAGTGCTTGAAACAAACATTTTTTTTATATAACTTGCTCAAATTGGTCGTCCGTAATAACTTCATTTTATCTACTAAACCTTGAGAGTCCAACTTGATATCAAATACCTCACACCAAGCACTTTTCTGGAACAACTTCAACACCCCCTTTTTTCCCTGCCTGCCTCTTCTGATTTCTCTGACACACACGTGTCTGGAGGAAGAACATTTATTTCTAAATGACCAGAATAATGCCTCATAAATCTTTTTACTCATGTCCTGAAAAAACAATTTTCCAGTCTCATTTTAAAAGGCTAGAAATAGAAGGATAAAATTGCAATCTACAATCTAAGCCCCTGCAGTCTCAGTAGGGGACACATGACACAGCACTTAGATTTCAAGAGAGCTCTCTCAGAAATTTACCACTTTGCAGAATTTTGCACGAACCCAATTTCTTGTTAGTTAGATAGTTTCAGAAAACAGTAAATCAATCTGCCTAAAACAAACATTGTTAACTGGGTTTCAAATAAGAAATGTGAAATAGAGAACTTCCATTAATATGATATACAGTACTAGATCAGCTTTTGTAAACATTGTGGAACTTATCAATAGAATTAGATTGACAGAATCCAAAATATGCTATATCCAGGAAAATAAATGTAAAGTGATGACATTCCTAACATGTTATTTTTCCCACAAAGTTTAATGTCTAGGATCAGTCCTATTTTACCTAAAAATGTGTTTTTCAACAAGTCTAATTGCCAAGTATCCAGTAGCTAATTCCCTTTAAGAAAATCGGATTGGGTTCTTGAATTTTTATTCTTGAGAGGAAGACATTATCCCAAGTTTTGCTCTTTTATTTCACCATTGAAAATTCAGACCACTACTTGACTCTTTTCTGGTTCCATCTCAGATTGACTAGGAAGCCTGCACTTGGGTAGATGCCCCAGACTCTTTAGTGTGTGCCCTCTCCCATGTTTAAGTGATGAAATTGGAGTTTTAAAGGGTCTATGGAGGATTTCAGGGGAAGGTGAGATCACCACTGTTTTGTGCACATAAGAACTTGAGTTTTTCTAGAAACAAATGAGGGAGGTGTTCCCTCCACTTGTGGTAGTCACTGAAAAGCCAAAAGAAGGGAAGGAGGGTTTGGTCTATAATCTACCTTTACTACCACCAAGCATGAAACTCCATCTTTCAGGAAGTCTATTGACTAAACCTTCTCCTCTATGATACTTAGCTGTTGCAGCCTGAGCTGACAGCTACAAAGTCCGGGAACTTTGAGAAGACCAATTGGGGAGGATGCTCTCTTCAGAAAATGAGAATTCTAGGAAAGGAAGCTCAGACAGAATGAGGGAGGCAGTTGCTGTTTGGAAGGAGGCTCTGGCTTACCCAGAGAGGGATGGGAATGACGATATTGGCTGTGGACCAGTTGTTTCCATCACACTTAAACATACAGTCTCTGACTAGGGTCCCTATCCAGAGATATAAGGTTCCCGGGGAGTGAGGAAGAGGCTGAACTGGTGAGGTTCAAGATTTTATGCCTTACTGTCAAAAGCAAAAGCAATTCCATGGGTCATGTTGTTTCCATGAAGTCTTGTGTTTCTTATCTCTCAATGTCAATATGATGCTTCCATTTATTTTTACCTGTAACCTTACTATGAAGATGAAATAGAAGAAATGGTAGGAAAATATATCCTGAAGCAACTTCATTCCCATTTTATTCTCCAATAGACTGAGAGAGAAAGCAAGGCCACTGCGAGAGAGTGACTGATATTCCGAGCCCTGAACAGCACAACATGGTGGATCTACTATAGGAGTCCATGGAGCTCGTTCACTTTCCTCTCTCAACTGTTCTCTCAACATCAGAATTGCAGCTTGAGGCTTTTTCACACACCCTAGTCCTGGGCAGTTTTTCAAACCGTGGGGCTGCGTCACCATGGTTACCGAGGGACTGGCAGAAAGATGTGCTCCCAGCCATGATGGTTTCATATTTGTGTACAAACAGCTGAACTGCATCTTTCAATTTCAAATATGATCAGTCTAAATTCAAACTCTGTCATGAAGAACATCCTCAAATCCTCCAAACAAGACTAAGAATGAGTATCTATGCTAACAAAATGCTTTCAAATACTGGAAAATCTCATCCCTTTGTATCACCTCCTTAGATGAATCTTACAATATCTCTTCTCTATTTCCATGATAAATCTTTATAAAAATTGTCTATAATAAAACCAAGATTTTCAGGGTACCTCAGGACATAGATAAATGTATAATGTGTGTAGAGTAGAAAGAAAAATAACCATAGTAAAAAGAAGACACAAATATCTGTATTTTCCTAAAGTGTTACTAACAATAGTAATGACAATTGGACAATTTTGAGTTCATGATAATCAGCCAAAGCATCTGGATATTGATCTTATATTTTCTGGTAGTTAAAGAAATTTCCATCTTCTACTCCACCCCAAATCTTTCTTAGAATATGATATTTGTAACTATAGAATGATTGTTCAATTATAGTGAAGCTTAAGAAGCAATTTGTCTATAAGATATGCAAATGATAATAGACAAGGCCAAGTTCTTGCAATACAGTTAATATTTGCTGCATACAATAATTCCTTGCAGATTTTAAGAAGCATTGAGGATCTCAGTCTTGACTCTACATTCATAATTGGGAAAACAGATCTTGAATGACCAAGGAAACTTTGAACTCAGAGTAGGAGTAACACCCAAATCTTTTTTTCCCTAAAGTTTCCTAAGTTCTTCCTCTGTATTTCATCATAACACTACAACTTTTAAATAACCATTCATTGGAATATAAAGCATCTTGTACATAATATATATAATTTGCTTTCAATAGACAATTATAAGAAATTGCTGGGCATATTTTAAAGATTCAGAAAGGGTCAAATATGTACAAGAGAAATCACAATATTTATAAATGTTTTCATAAATGATTTTCATTGTATTAATTTTCATGGCTGAAGAACCCATTTGAAAAGGCTTAGGGGGCTGGAGGGAACAGTGGGTAGAGCTCTTGCCCTACACAAGTCTTATCTGAGTTTGATCCCTAGCACTCCATGGCCCCCTAGAAATGATTCCTTAAAAGGAATATTATATTCCTTACAAATACCAAATTCCTTAAAAGACATCAAAACATACAATAAAAAACAAGGGCAAAACTAAATATGGATCATATATCTTGTCCTTTTACAAAAGGGACACATAAAATGTCACTTAGAAAAAAATTAATTGACAGTCAATTTAAACTAAATATTAATAAAAGTTTCCTCATAAAGGGTATTAGCGAAGTATTACTGGAAGAGGGGCCTTTGCAAATTATATCATAAGTAGATAAAATAATCTGAATACTAAAGCAGAAGAAAATATCCTACTTTCTAAAATGTGCACTTATTGGCTTTAAGGTAACTTTGGAAAGACCTTTCCCTACTTCTTCAAATTTACAGAGAGACAAGGGTATTTCCATGCAGGCCATATGGCATTCAGTTCATGAATTCCAACACTCAAAGGGAATGAAATGAAAATTGATTAAACAGTGGGGGGAAAATGCAAGAGATTAGCAGCAGAAGAAAAACACCACCTGGGGGCGCCCTTCTCCCACTGAGACAGCCAGTCACCTCCAAATTTGGGGGTTACACCACTTTCAGCACCCACTCTCTGGGCTCCAGCACTGAATCACGAAACTGGGTTCCAAGGTCTGGCTACACTCAAAGTTACTATGCGAACTTCTCCAAAACTCACCGAGTTGCTATCCATACCCAAAGATGATTTTCAAGCAAATCACAATGAACATGACTGTAAAAGCCTTTAAGCAGCTAAAAGCAGACAACAGATTCTTGGTTGCTCTCAGTAAGTAGTGTGTCTACAAAGATGCCCAGAGCACTGAAATGGTACAGCCAGAAACACAAAAAGGAAGGGTTCCTCTGAGACCCGGTGTCACTTCCATCAGCGTGTAGGTCCCATTTCCACTATGTGTCTGTCTGTCTGCTTCCAAGCACCTTAGGTAACAAATGGTGCTGAGTCCTTTACAATGGCCTGCTGCTATTCAGCATTCTGGAGTGAGCTAAAGGAAGCGCTCTCAGAATCTATGGATTTTCCTCGGAAAGCGTATCACAGCCTTTCTGTGCCGAAAAGGGCACAGTCCATGTAGGTGTATTTTTTTTTTTTTTTTGCCAATAAAATAACACTCCGAATGGAAAAGGGGTGGTTCAATCAGGACCAGGAGAGAAAAAATATCCTTGTGGATGATACTGATGCTGAAATGGAAAGACATATATTATTAAAATAAATAAAACATACACACATAAAAAAGAAATGGAAAGAATCTAGTCTTGTGAAACCTGTGTGGGTATGGCCATGACTAGGATTATGGCCAGTGGAGATATCAAAACTTTCTGTCTTTTTTTTTTCTCCACAAGTTCTCGGATGATCCCGAGAACATAAATGATAAATTCTCAAACATAGGATGAAGAAATAATTAAGATTTAAAAAACGTGCCACTCATTCAAATACTTGAGATATTGTAATTTGGTTGCATCATAAAGATGTTTGGGGCTGGAATGTTCCCAGCACCATAAATGGTTTCTGGAGACCTACCCAGAGTGATTTCCAAGCACAGAACTGTGAGTAAACTCAGGGAGGGCACATTATGTATATCTCCCAACAATACACTACAATATAATAAAAAATTTTTTAAATTGTGTACTCATGAACAGGAGGCTGAAATACTGAGCAGGGGGTGGTTTGAATGGAAAGGAGGGATAATTTGTCAGCCCCTTTCTAGGATAACAGTGAATACTGCCAATTGGAGAAGGAATTGTTTCCGGGGCTTGATTTGGGCTGCATTTTCCTGGCTATTCAAGAACTTACTGTATTTGGCAAGTTTCAGAGTTCCTTCTTGCCGATGAATAATTCAGGGAAAAGGATGTGTCTCTGTGTATTTGTTTTCTTTCAAGTTTTCCTTAAATAAAGGGAATGTCTCATGATCATGAGTGCCACTGTTTCATTCATGAAGCCGTGTTTGAGAAGTGAAGAAATGCTTCCCTGCATCTTAAAATCTACATCTTTAAGTAAACTGAACATTGATTACATTTTTAGTTCCATTTTAATTAATGTGAAAGTAAATAGACTGAAAATCAGTTTTCCACTTTTTTGTTGTATGTTGTTTGTTTGTTTTTGAAACATGACACACTGATAGCCTCTCATTTCTACAGAGGGAGTCATAGTCACCCCAATGAAAACCTTTGAATTAAATATTTGCATTGGTGAATCTGACCAACCAATTAGATCTTTTCCTTAACAATATCTGCTTGAGGAGATGGTAAATTCTTCCTCTTCATCCTCATTTTTGTCCTGTGAGTCTATTTCCTTTAAAAAAATCTGTCAGATCAGTCCAGATTCTCTAGGATATTTCTTTACTTTTGCACATTTTCTGGAAGATTCTAGCATCCCTTCATGAAATGAAATTCATTAGGAGTTCACAAGTGGTGAGATCATTTGGGGGATTGGAGAATTGGCCTACTCCATGTCATGTTCAAGGAACCATTTTGGCTTTGCAGGAAGGATTCCCTAAGTAAGCTATAGCATGGATTTGAACAAGAGTAAGTACCTTTTCTCCTGCCCTATCCTCTGGTTCTTACCTTGGAAAGTGAGATCAGCCAACAACAACAATCAGAACAACAACAACAACAACAACAACAACACATTTAAAATGTGTAATCTGGAGAATCCAGAAACAGAGATTGTATTCGCATATAGAGCTCTGTCTATTTTAACATTTTGAAAGGTTCTTTACTTGTATTGAAAACAACTATCCTTCTAATTTTGGGGGAAGATGGACAGAAAACTACTGAATATAGCAGGACTTGACAACAGTCAAGTTGGACAGTTTGGGGTTTTGCTTTTCAAGATGAAGTGAAGAGCAGAACTTCTGACTCAGTGAGCTTTTGTGATGGAGGTTTAAGTTACAGCCCATCTTTGGTTGGTGCGACTTTAAAGTTGGGGGTTATTTTTCATGAAAAGAGTAGGAGAAAGGACATTTGTCTTCTGTTCTTTGTTTTTTGTTTTGTTTTGTTTTGTTTGGAGGAAATCACACATGGTGATGCTCAGGAATTATTTCTGGTGGGACTATTTGGGTTGTCCAAACCCTCATTGACTGTGTGCAAGGCAAGGTCCCTACCCATTGTGCTACTTCTCCATTCCTTTCCTTTTAAATACCTTCATTCATAGGGGGGAGCAAGGTCCAGAAGAATTCAGAGTTACAGAGCTGGAGTGGACACACGCACACATACACACATACAGACTCACACATGCACACAGCAATACTATCTTAGACTAAAGAAAGGAGAATACAATGGGGCTCTGTCATTCCTATCAACTCATCATAAAATTTCTAAGTGGTTTGGATCCATGTCAACACCAATTCCTCTGGACTCTGCATTCAATAGGACCAGAGAACTTCTCTATCTGCTCTGTCACTGAAATCCCTAAATTTCCAGTAGTTTTGTGCTGCAAATAAAGAGCCACTGAGTGTTATTGTGCTGTCAACAGTCTTCACCAAGAGCCCAGAAAACACACACAAGAACTCCTGTGAAATCTCTCAGCGCACAGGCCTTCTGCTGGCTTTAATCTGCCACCAAACATCGCTTTTTCCTTTTCTACATTTTACAAGAAATTTTAAAATACCACCCGGGAGGCAGGTTTGAGACTTCTTCAACGCAATCTAACATCTAAACTCATTTAAAAAAATAATTGATTGCATTGCTTTCAACCTCGAGTAAGCTCTGCTCATTTGAAAAAAGTCCTCCAGGCTAACTATAATGCAACCAGTTTTGATTTTATGAATAGATATATAATGTCCAAAATTTAACTCACTCCATTTTACTGTTTTATGAATAGCATCTTTTTAAAATTTTAGCTAATGGCTTTTTTTCTTTTAGTTCTAGAAATTGCATCTTCCAATTAACCCAGGGAGGGGTTGGGCAGATCATTCTGGCATAACAGGATGACCAAAGAATATGAAGGTGATTTTGATAAAGGTCATTTTTGATGCCTTTCTCTATCTTGTAAAAAGAGATTCTCATAAGCATTTATATGAGTAATTTTTTTAATTTTGGTTTTTGAGTCACACCCGGCAACACTGCAGGGCTCAGGGGTTACTCCTGGCTCTATGCTCAGAAATTGCTTCTGGCAGGCTCAAGGGACCATATGGGATGTTGGGATTCAAACCATTGTCCTTCTTCATGCAAGGCAAACTCTCTACCTCCATACTATTTCTCTGGCTCAATATATGAGTCATTTTTACGTACAAAGATGGAGTAATGAGGAAGGAAATTTGAAAAAAAAAAACATCTAAGAACTGGTGAGCAGATATTGCTGTAGGCGTGGAAGCTCAGGGCTCAATTCTCAGGACCACACAGTCTCCGGAGTAGGAAGCCAGTAGCAAACATGAACCTTCTGAGAACCACCAGCTGTAGCTCACCCAAAACAATAAAAACTAAAGAAAAGTCATGATCTATCTACCTCACCTTCCGCTTTGCATGGATGCACTTGAACCTTAATCTCATTGCATTAAATCTCAGTGCATGTTCAATAGGAGTAGTCTGTTTTGTTGTTGTTTTTTATTGAGTTTTCCTATACATAATCTAGTGATGAACTGGTATATATATTTTTTCTAACAGCATTATTTACGTAAGACTTCTAAATAAAAAGACATACATAAATTAATATCTGAGTTTAATTTATTGTGCTTCTTTGATCACTATTTTCTGTTTTATTAGTTATGCTGTGGGGATACAATAGCAGGACTCAGGCTGATTCCTGGGTTTTAGTTGGTGCCATGAATCAAAATCAGTTAGACTCATGAAAAGCAAGAGCTTTATCTGCTTCGCTTTCTCCAGTTCATACGATTATTTTACAACATGATCAAGATACGACTTTCAAAGTGGCAGTGGCTAGTCATTATTAATACATCAATTCACATAATTTATCAGATAAAAACAATTGATGACATTATTATTTTATCCCAAGCACAAGATCGTCTTGAAAATAAAACTTTCCATGTGGTAAGTGTGAGAAAGTGTTTGAAGAACCCTAGTTTTTCAATGTAGTAAT
The DNA here is from genome assembly GCF_024139225.1 of Suncus etruscus. Classification (NCBI taxonomy): domain Eukaryota; kingdom Metazoa; phylum Chordata; class Mammalia; order Eulipotyphla; family Soricidae; genus Suncus; species Suncus etruscus. The sequence goes on from NC_064855.1 coordinate 122,155,573, forward strand.
ATGTGAAAAATACTAATATAGACAAAGTATCATATTTCATCCATTTAATATATATTTTCACATGTTGACATCTCTGAGATGGGGTCTCTCCTAGTCATAACAATTTCTAAAAGATTCTAGGAAATACAGCTTGATATTTGTCTTCATAGAGTGATAAAAGCTATTTGCTGGGTTTGAGATAGTCTTAAGATCTTTGGTAGATAAGATCATTTTTCTAACCTTCCCTGTGGGCAAGAATTCATTTCTAGAAAAGGCCATTTTGTGGTGTTTTACATCTTGGCAGAGAGTCAGGGGAGGAAACTGGATGAGGCCAACAGGATTTCTAATTAGCAACGATGCAGCCTTAAGAAAGCATTTCCCTTTTTCTCTTTGTCATCACCAAAATATCATTACTTCATTTATGAAAATCACTCTCTTGGTCATATTGGCCTAACAGCTAGAAATGGACTGCGTGATGGTTGCTGGATTTCTAGGTAGATGCACAACTTTAAGTGGTGTCATTTAACGTCATCACTCTGGGTTGTGATTTTCCCATTTGAGTCATGGAATATTTAACACACAACCCCTCATGAATCTGTTTTGAGGATTTTTAAGGATCCGTAAAGCTTTTAATAAAGTGTCTGTTACCTATTGCCTATTATTTAAGATTTGCTACTACTGGAGCCAGAGAAATATCACAGTGGGTAGAGCATTTGCCTTGCACATGGCTGACCTGGGTTAGATTCCAGGCATCCCATAGGGTCCCTTTGAACTTTCTGGGAGTAATTTCTGAGCTCAGAGCCAGGAGGAACTCCTATCAATTGTGGCCCAAATATAAAAATAAAATATTTGCTACGCATCATAATCTGATATGTGTTTGGATATTAAAGTAGAATTTTATCTGAAATATTTGGGATGATGCAGTAATGCAGTGTTCAATATGTGGGTTTCTGGTTTTTATGATGCAAAATAAATAGAGCCATGCCTAAATTCACGCATTATCTGGTTCTATCCCTGGCATCCCAATCTGGTCCCCTGAGACTGCCAGGGTAAATTCTAAGAGCGGAGTCAGGAGTAACGCCTGAGAACTGCCATGTGTGGTCAAAAACAAACAAACAAAAATAAATAAAGTAAAATAAAAGATAAATGCACCTCTTTCTCCTTCATTTGAAACTTGCTGTGGACTCTAATCAGAATCTATTATGGTTTTGTTTTTTTGCCAATGATGGACTCAAAAAGAATATTACTGTAGTAACTAAACCTTCTGCTATTGTATTAATGACTTTATTGGATGTGCTCGCTTGGGCAGCACATATACTAAAATTGGAACAATACAGAGAAGATTAGCATGGCCCCTGCACAAGGATAACTTTATTGGATATACAATAATTTTCACAAATATACTTGCTACTGAACTTTTTCTTCTTTCTTTGTTCTTCTCTTCCATTTTATTTTTTAGTTTTTCTTTCTATATTCTTTCCATTTCTATTCAATAACTTTGCTTTCTCTTATCTTGAAACAAATGCTTTATGATCAGTTATGTCCACTATGTAATGCATTTTCTTCAAACAAAAAAATTAAAAAAATAATGTTACTCTATGGAAAGGAATATGCATATGTTCATGTCTGGGAATATAGACCCATTTCATAAATGTGCTTTGCTCAAGTATCTCCTTTCCATCAGAAAACAAAAACCCAAGCTGAAGAGGTAGTAAAGTGGGTATGGCCCTTGCCTGGCACATGCTCGACCCCAGTTTGATTCCTGGGATCACATCCGGTTCCTTCAGCACTGTTAGGAATGATCTTCATGCACAAAGCCAGGAGTAAACCCTGAATTTACAAGGAATAAACCCTGAATATTTCTTCATAGATATGGCCCTGCACGCATTCATCACCCAAAATGAAAGAAAACCTTTTTCTTTACAATTCTATAGATTCTGTTAAGCCAAGCCAGTGGAGATATTTTTTTAGACTCAAAACTAACTTTACTTTAGACCTATTGCTAAGTACAGATTCCTGCTTGCTTGATAAGAATATCCACCTCCTCCATACTTCAGGAAGAAAAAAATTCCAGGGCTCTAAGGAATAAAATTTTGAGGATTCAGAAACAATGTATATTCTGGTATATTCATAGTAACACTGTTTATAAAAATGTTAAGATCAGGAAATAAATAAAACATATAAAATTAGAGAACTGGATTTTTTTAATGGTGCTTTAAGATAAATAAAAGCACAGACTCTGGAGTCACCCAGGAAAAAAAATTCTACAGATTTACCCTAGGTTCTATATAGACTTCAAGTTTGAATTCGATTATAATTTGATGACACAATTGCCTCCTTTTTGAGACTAGACCACATTGGCTAGGACAGAGGCCTCAGAACTTGCCCTGAAATCTCTCATTTCAAGCATCTCATAGCCAACTCCAACCTGTGATTTCCCGGTTTATTGGTGCCTAATCATACAGACGCTTAAACGTTTCCCTGGCAAACTTTCCTTCTTGATTGATTAACTGCAGAAAGTAAAGTGTGCAAAGAAGAGAGCATTTGCAGAAGAGCAGAGTCCTATGTGTTTCTCCATCATCATCGACAGGCTCCCTCTGTCTGCGAATCCAGGAGCCTTGGCTGCTTTTGCTTCCTTAGCCCCCTCATCTCCACGCAGCCCAGGGAAAGCCCACGGGCCATCTGTTTCCAATTGCAGCTGATGTCCAGGTCCCCAGAGCTTTCTTTGCATTCCTGATTTATATTTCCTCATGAATTTAATTTCAACCAAGTCTGTTATTTTAAACAATCGTCTCTGCTTGCATGGCTTGGACCAGCCACAAACAGCCCTGCCGCCAAGGGCGACTGGTTTCTGTTCTGTGGATGTCAGGTATTTATGGAGTGAAAGCTAGTAAATGATGAGGAAAAGCTCTGCTCCTTTTTATTTTTTTCTCCCCCTTGTATCCCCTTTCCTGGGGTGTCCACAATAGACCTTCCTTCCTATTCATGGGCTGGAGGGGGCTGTTGCTTTCTATCAGACACTTGGTCTCAACAATATGACTGTATCAATGACACAATAGAACAAGGTGCTTCTCAGAATCCTGCCTGCATATTTGCAGTGGGGAGTAGGGATATAAGATTATTTTCATTTTGGCTGAATTGGAAAACAAAAATGGAGTGACTCTCTGGTAAACTGAAGATACAGATTGGTAATACAATCTGGCAATACAAATTGATCTAAATATATTGCAAGTGTGAGTATATTGTATTTATAATTTATAAATATAACATATATATTGCAAAGACGATGTATAAAGAGAGCAAGATGAGGTGAGAGACAAGAAAGCTAGTTAAATGGACATACTGTATTTTCAATTTCCAACTCAGGGTACTGCCCTCATTTGCAGATAAACATGTGTTGCTTAGAATTATTCCTATATGAAGTATCAATGAGTGATATATTTTAAGAAATATTAAGGGTTGTATATATAACCAAAGTATATGTCTATTAGTAAACAAATACATTAAATATGTACATGACCCAACAATAAAATAGATTCCTTAATTGCCATATGTTGTGCAACTATGAATTCACATGACAATGTTTGGCAAAATATTCACTTATTATCCATGTTGAGTTGAAAACAAGAGAATCAAGATTTATGGGATAGAAGAAGTCTGTATTTCAACAGAAAATAAGTAATTAAGGGGGGTGATGGTGGGGTATATGGGTTGTAGAAAGGGAACTGGAATGGGGGGAGGACATAGTTGGTGATGGGTATTCCCCTGACTCAATGTTAATATGTACCTAAAATACTACTGTGAAAGATATGTAAGCCATTATGGAAAAAATGTATTTTTTATCAGAAACTTTCCTTTGACGTAAATGTATTATTATTATATCAATTATATTTTATGTTATGTTATGTCACTATATTATGTTATGTTAGTTTACCTCATTATGTTAATCAATTTTGTCTCTTGAATAAATTCTCACAATGAAAAAGAAAAAAAATATAAAAGAAAAAAAGTATTTGGAAATTAACAACACATTCTCAAAAAACCAGAAAAGAAAATTTTAAAGTAGGAAATACCTAGATACAAGTGAAAGCATACTATAGAAATTCCTCGTTGTATGGAATGTTGCTAAGAAGACCAAGAAAGAAGTTTATAGTAGTAAATAAATATATTAAAAAGATAAGACTTCCTCAAACCAATAAGCTAATCTTATAATAAAAAGTAGGGGAAAAATCTTAAAATTAGGAGGAGGACAAAATAGAGATTGGGGTAGAAACTAGAAAAATATATTATAAAAAAGGAAAGTAAATGAAATAAAGATATTTTTGAATTGAGCAACAAAATTAACACCTCTTCACCATAAGCAAAATTAATTTACTGAGGAAGTTTAAATAAAATAAATTTAAATAGGATAAAACTATAAATTCATAGA